>NW_027096465.1:0-40000 GCF_019320115.1 Miscanthus floridulus | reverse complement strand
GCCAACCACCAAGTGTATCACCTTATGCACATGTGTTAGCATATTTTCACAAACATTTTCAAGGGTGTTAGCACTCCACTAGATCCTACATGCATATGCAATGAGTTAAAGCATCTAGTGGCACTTTGATAACCGCATTTTGATACGAGTTTCACCCCTCTTAATAGTATGACTACCACTCATAAATGTGATCACACTCACTAAGTGTCATGATCACAAGACAAAATGGCTCCTACCATTTATACCTTTGCCTTGAGCCTTTTGTTTTTCTCTTTCTTCTTTTCAAGTCCAAGCACTTGATCATCACCATGGCATCACCATCATCATGTCATGATCTTCATTTTCTTCACCACTTGGAATGTGCTACCTATCTCATGATCACTTTGATAAACTAGGTTAGCACTTAGGGTTTCATCAATTCACCAAAACCAAACTAGAGCTTTCACCCACCCATGGTAGAGAGAGCTTGTGGCAGTTCTTGTTGCTCTAGATGAGGTAGAGTATGTAACACCCTAGGTGTTTGGCTTCCACTAAATTGCATGTCATTTCATAAACATGTGCATTATCTATGTCATCATGTCATTGTTACTGAAACGTGCATATGCAACATTTTCAACTGTGTATGTTTCATGCTTGCTTGTTGTGAATGGTAGTAGTGCAACATGTGAATGTTACCTGAAACTCTCATACTTGGAAACATGGCAATATGGTAGTAATGTGACAAGTATAGGATAACAACAAGGTCATGCAACATGTGAAACATTGTATTGAAACATATGTATGAATTGCTTGTTTTACTTTCCTTATCACATGTGATCAGTAGAAGTGGAATAACAACTTTGTAAAATGGTTGATCATGGTCTAATACACCTTAACTACATTTAGTTTACTTGTTGGAACATTGTTCATGTAGGTCAAAATGACAAAATTGCCCTTGAGTGAAGGTTTGACTAGAATTGACCCTAGGAGTCTCACTGTTTGACTATTTAAAAAGAGTAACTTAGAGTCTATGCATGTTTGAGCAACCTAAAGCAAAGTTGTAGTAAATTTTATAAGGAACAAAAGTTATTTTGTGACCAACTCATGAAAATGTGCACAACATGCTCTAAAGGGTCCCACAAGCCAGTTTTGGGGTTGGATTCCACACTTAGAATTTTTCTAAGTATGAAACTGAGTTTTCAGTTTTATGAACTCAGCTTTGGCATAAATTTTCTCTCTTTACTTTGCGAATTAGACTTTAGTCTCCAAAGGAGTTTTGTAGCTGGTACATAGGGCTTAAACTTTTGTTTAGGAAGTATGCGCTACTAAGCTATGGTTTAGGAGTTTGATCGACACCAAATCTCTCCGTCAATCGACTGATCGCGCGTCTGATGGCTGTCTCCGCCGGGCCGAGTGGCCGACCGGCCTCAGGCCGTCGCTGCCGCGTGGACACGCCATGGAGGCCGTACGCCGGTGCTGGCCCCACCAGCTAGGCCAGGGCGCGCCTCAAGTACGCCACGGCGCCACCAGCTCACCCACCTCCATTTCCTTTTTCCCTCTTCTTCACCGTGCAAGCCGAGGCGGAGGAACGCGCTGCCATCGCCGCCGCGCGCTTCGTCGAGCTCGCGTGCGCTCATCACCGCGCCTCGCCTCGTTCCATCTCGCCCACGGCTTCACCGTCATATCCTCAACCTCGTCCACCTCATCGTTGAGCCGGAAAGTCAAGGTAGAGGCCATGTTTCCTCTCCCTCCACGGTGGAGCGCCATTACCACTGTGAGCTCCGACGAGCTTCCGCAAGCTCACCTCCGCACCTCAGCTCCCTCCGTCTCTTCCATAGCACCGACGAGACCTCCTCTAGCTTCTCATCTTATCCTTGCTGTCAATCGACCTCGGGTGAGGTCGCATTCGACATTCCCGCGCCGCCGCAACCTTGTCGGAGTTGGGCGCTCCGTGGCCAGCTCCATCTGGAGTACTTCGGCACCTCCTCTCTTGTTCTTTTCATTCCCTAGGACACTGTGATGCTCGTTTTGAGCCTAGACAGGTTGCTACCGACCGGAGATGGCCGGCGTACCGCCGAGCCCCTCCGCCGTGCCGCCATGGCCGACGGCGACCCTGCTCCACTCAACCCTAGGTCTCATAAGGGGTACCATTAGACGCGGCTTGACACAGGGAACGCGTAGGTGACGACCTTCTCACCGGCGATCTCGCCGCCGGCGAGAAAACGTCGGCCGAGCCACTCCTCTGCCCTGCTGCGGCTGACGCTGGGGACCCGGCTGTCAGGGCCGAGCGCTTCGAGCGGGCCGAGCCAAGCCGGTCAGGCCGTGCGCGGGTCAGCAGGCCGGCCCAGCAGTGAAGCTTCATTTTTTGTTTTTGTTTTTCTTTATTTTACAGATTTACATATGAATTTGTAAAATGTATATCTCAAGTTCTAGGGATCTAAATGATGTGCTTCAATTTTTGTAGTGTTCTTTGTGAAGTCTAGTATTTAATAAAAATAGTATATGAGCACATGTTTTAGAAAAATTGGATGAATTAAATAGGACTTTGAAATGTGTTTTTAGAAGCATGCAAACTTGTTTGAATTTTATCTTGAGTTTCTATGGTCCAAAAATTATGAAATTTTGTGGGTCCTCTATTTTGGTTTATTAGAAGCTCTGGTAAAAATTTCAGAGCTAGTGCATGTGTAGTTTTTAAGTTATAGAATTTCCTTTTATTAATAGGTGGATCTTGTGTGAATTTTCATAATTTTTCTATAGATCCAGTGAAGGTGAAATTTGATGGGTGCTATTATTATGATAGAAGGATGCTAGGAAAAATGGGAAATCTGTTGCTTGACACTTTTCATTTGGATTCTTAATTATGCTATTTTAAGTATGTCTTTACTATTCTAAGTTCATGGTACTGTTCCTAGGTGTTAGGCCTTTAACTGAAGATGAGCATCTTTATCTTAGGTTATGCAAATTAGGTAAGTTGCTCTTGTTATTTAAGTTAAGTTGGATACAAGCTTAAAGTGATTTGAATAGAGCTAATTACTCGGTAAACGAGTGTCCAGTGATGTTTTCATAAACAACCATTGTGATTCATTCATCATGAGCATCATGTCAATCCTTATGCATCCATGATACTTATCTTGTGCATCGGCATGCAATAGGTGTACCAGAAGGAGTAACCCTGCTGGAATTCGAGGAGCCGAGCGAGCAGCAGCAGCCGACACCGGAGATTCAGGAGGAGCAGCCTTTAGGAGAAGTGCCAGACGAGGTCGCCGTTGAGTGCCCTGACCACCGTCCTTGCAACTTTGTGAAAGGCAAGCCCCGGAGCATATTAAGCCTCCTATTTTCCGAACTGCAGTTACAGTATTATTATTATTACATATATTGTTGCATTAAGTTTAGGTGTTGGATGCAAACACTTGCTGCATTGGTTACCCATTCCTTGTCCAGATATTGTTACCCTGAATCCTATGTAGCTCAGGCTCGAGTAGTGCTTAGCCCTGCTTAAATGCGGTAGAAGTCGGGTGATTTCCTGTCACCTGCGAGATATAGGAATATACATGTGGCACGGTTGGCTATATTTGCTATCGTGGAAAAGAACCAGTCTTAATTTGAAATGAAGACCGGACGGAGGCTTGCCGGTTTGCAGTGACTCCGTCTGCGTCGCTTAAGGACTGATTCTTGGAGCCTTTCCTGTTCATGTTGAACGCATGCCTCTCTCTTAGTTGGCCGGCCTGAAGACCGACCGCGAAGCCGAGTAGCTCAACTCAGGCCAGGAGTCGATAAGTATAAAGTACGCCTCGGAAGGGAGCCGTAGGCATGAGTCCAAGGGCAGGTGATTTAAAAGTCCTGATCGTCCTGGCAGAAGGGTAATCCCTGAGAGCGCTGGCGCTGATCGAACCCGCGAATTTGGTTCCTGAGTTGTACCAAAGGTAACCCACGGCTACTCTTGCAAAGTATGCTAGGGTGAGGGTTAGGAATACCCCCTCAGCTGAGTTGTAATTCGATTCGAATCGCCTTCTCTCCCGGTTAGTGAGAACTTGACGGGCTTATCTCCAATGTAGATACACTTAATAACATAATGGTTCGGAAATGATGATATGATGATGACAGCCTTATTATACCTGCTATGGTTAATATTGTTTGCTCCTAATAAGTGAGTGCTCTAGTACAGGTGCTAACCTAGTGGACAGGTAAATAATGATAAGCTTGATGCTAAGTTTAAATTGGTTACTGTAATCATAAGCTCTTTTATGCAACTGTATCAAGCTAGCCCACCTGAAAAGCCTTGCATGATCCTTGGTGTCTTTTATTTATGATTTTTGTCGGGTAAGTCTAGCTGAGTACCTTCTCGTACTCAGGGTTTATTTCCCACCTGTTGCAGATGACCAGTTCTTCTTTGGTTGCTGCAAGTACTGCCTTCTCCTCGCTGGGGATGAAGACTAGACCGTTGGGCACGGTTTCTACTAGTTCTCATACCTGATAATGCTTTTGTGGGACATGACTCAAACTTGGCAATGTATTTGAAAACTATGGTGTTTTGTACCAAACTATGTTGCTTCCGCGCACTCAAACTTGGTTTGTAATATTTATTTGAACTCTGATGGATGTAATCCGAATGCTACTTGTGAAATGTTGTAACGGATGATGTGTTGTGTTGAATCACTACGATCTTGGTTTGTATGTCGAGAGTTGGTTGAAATCCTTCGTGATTTCCGGACTACCAGGATTATGGGAGCTTAAGTATAGGAATTTGATCGCTTCGGTGATTGTTTTTGTACTTACGTTCTTATGATTTGGTCGGTTCTGTTACAGCTGGCATCAGAGCAAGATTTGACACTAAACACGTCATTTGTGTATTTAAAACAAAAGTATTTGTGAAAATCCTAAATTAAATACTAAGTATTGCCAGTGGTCATATCCCTTATGCCCAAATAAGGACTCTTAGGTGGCTTATTAAAGTACTAACTTGGGGGTTCCTGCTTGTTTCTGTTTCGTCGTCCATACGGCGTGCTATTGTATGGATGCCATCCGCTTGGGTGGTAATGTATGGATCAAAATACCTCTACGCTCTGGTAAGTGTGAGTTGTGAGAGCATGACCATCCAACCGTCGGTCTAGGGGAGAGTAGTTGTGGTTGCTCGCATACTTACATGTTAATCATGTATCTATGAGAGTACTTAATTATGGGTATCTCTGACGGGTAGCTGTGATACTAGAGTATATGCATTAGGGGATGTATGTATGAAAGTATTTAGTTTACTGCTTGTTTTCTATGCTTTTTGGGAAATTATTGGGCTGAAATGAAATTTTCTGTAGGTACACTAACAACGTATCGTTGTAGATCGACTAGCTACCGAATACAAGAGAACGTATGTATGCCACCGTATATTTCGCTAGCCTTTAAATTTTTATAGGTTTGTGAGGATGTACGGATCGTGCATGCATCATGTTCAAGCATACATGGCATTTCTTGCATTACTCCCTCCTTTAAAATTGATGGTCCTGAATAATTAAACTTCATATCCCTTAAATGATTCTCCCCTTACGTTGTAACTTTTTGCTACAGATGGCGTGCACGAAACGCACTGCTCGCAAGTCCGCTGGAGGTAGGGCGCCTCGTCACCGTTTAGCTCCTTGTGAGCCCCGTCCTGAGCCTACCGAGGCGGAAAGGCTGAGGGCAGAGCTGGCTCAGGTGACTGCTGAAAGGACTGCAGTTCAGCAGCGTTTGGAGCAAGTCACGTAGGAACGGGATCAAGAGAACCTGGAGGTTCAGAGGTTGACAGTTGCTCACCGCAACTGTGAGCGTATGTTGGTTCACATGCTGAACCAACGGAATGAAGCCTGGCACGAGGAGAATGTGTTGAGAGCGAGGCAGATCGAGCTAGAGCAGTAGTTGGCAGCTGCAGAAGAGTACAATGACAATCTCCATGAGGAGGTTCATCTACTGCACAATCAACTTCACCCTATCCTGCCACCTGATGAGGATGAGATGGGTTCTGGTGTCATCATGGCTGAAGGTGATGATGACATGGAAGTCAATGGACCTGAGGACGCTCCACCTGATGAGGAGTTAGAGCCTCCTAGTGACGAAGATGGAGGAGAGATCCTCGACACTGACTCCGAGGACGATGCGTAGTTTAGCTTACTACTGAGCTAATGCGCTAGATCTAGTCTTTTGTTGCTCCTCATGCATGAACGAGTAACTTTGTAGCAAGTTAATCGTTGGGATGTAATATCGAACCCTATGTTACCTTTGACGTAAGTTGGAACCACTATGGCTTGGATGTAACCTATCGAACGTATTATGCTCCACGTATGTGAGCGTTTGATGAATTTCGCCTTCTGCGGTCTATGGATCTCGTTGTTGGTTAAGTTCATCGCATTTATATGTCAATTGATGCGCTTGATGAGTTGGGTGATTGTGATGAATGATTGTGCCTCGGTTGATTATTAAATGCATTCCCTCTAATGGACTCAGTTTGGCATAATTATACGGTTCATCTACAAAAATTTCCACATCATCAGTGCTCATTGGCTATACATTTTGCAGATGGCTCATAACCTTCGTCGCGGTCATGGCATGGGAAATGAGGAACAACCACCTCCGCCACCGCCCACACCAGCTGAGCTAATGTAGACAATTGTGGAAAGTCAGCGCATGCTAGCTGAGGCTATGCGCCAGATGGCAAACCGTGAGGACCGGCATGTCCGCCAGGGACCCGAGCCAAACCAGTACAGTAGTTTTAAGGACTTCATGGACACAAAACCTCCTATCTTTCGTGAGGCAGAAGAACCCTTACAAGCAGACGAATGGTTGAGCATGATAGAGCAAAGATTTGGATTGCTCCGTTTGACTGAAAGCATGAAGGCTACGTATGCAGGGCACTAGCTCCAAGGCCCTGCAGGCATTTGGTGGACCCATCACAGGACCACCTTCCCTGCTAACGTTGAGATCATCTGGAACCAGTTCCAGGCAGCCTTCAGGGGACACTTTATCCCTCCTGGTCTCATGGCCATCAAGCATACTGAGTTTATGAAGCTCACCCAAGGCAATAAGAGTCTCAATGAGTACCTCCAGGCATTCAACAACTTGGCAAGATATGCTCCCGAGTTCGTCGATACTGACGCCAAGAGAATAGCTAGCTTCAAGAGGGGACTTTCCCCAAAACTGATGAAGTCAATGGGCAACTGCAAGTGTGTCACCTTCAATGAGTTTATCAGTGACACTCTGACTCAGGAGAACAATGACAAGATTTATGCTGCTTCCAAGAACCGGAAAAGGAACTTTGAGGCTGGTGCTTCCTAGTCCAAGGCTCCAATGGTATCTAAGGCCCCGTACCGTCCACCCAATGCTAATGTCCAGTACCGCCCACCTCAGAAGAAGAACCAAGCTAAAACCGGTTTCCGCAAGGGGTATATGATTTCCTTGCCGAAGAATACATCTGGGCAGAGTAGCTCCAATGTTCCACCAGCAAACAGGCCGTGCTGGAACTGTAACCAACCTGGTCATTGGGCAAATAGATGTCCCCATCCTCCCAAGAATGCTCAAGGAAACATCCATCAGGGGTGTGTTCACTATACTACAGTGGAGGAGATTCCTGCAGGTGAAGTGGTCACCGCTGGTAAGTTCCTTGTTAATGATCACCCTGCAGTTGTGCTCTTTGATTCTGGTGCTTCGCATTCCTTTGTGAGTTCAACTTTTGCATCTAAGCATCAGATGAATGTGATTACAATTGTCAAGGGGGGTTATTGTATTAGTACTGCTGGGAATAATATCATGACTAACCAAGTAGTTAAAGATGTAAAGATAGAGATCGGGGATCGAGAGTTCCTCGTGGATCTTGTAGTTCTACCGGGGGTAGGAATCGATGTAATCCTAGGAATGAAGTGGATGAGCGGGAATGGAGTGTTGATCGATACATCAACCCGTGTGGTTATGTTGAGGGATCCTATGGATAAGAAAGGTTTTCTAGTGTAGTTACCTCGTGATATTGCTATCCACAGTACAGCCAATGCTACCTTAGCCAAAGCCATTAAGGATCTACCGGTTGTCTGTGAGTTTCTAGATGTCTTTCCTGATGACTTGCCTGGATTACCTCCGGACCACGATGTAGAATTCAAGATAGAACTCATTCTGGGTACGGCTCCCATTTCTCAAAGACCCTATAGAATGCCACCCAATGAGTTGGTTGAGCTGAAGAGTCAGTTGAATGAGCTATTGAAGAAAGGGTTGATTCGACCTAGTTCTTCTCCTTGGGGTTGTCCGGCTATATTTGTGAAGAAGAAGGACGAGTCTCTACGCATGTGCGTGGATTATCGTCCCCTAAACGCTGTTACTATCAAGAACAAGTACCCTCTTCCTCGCATCGATATTCTGTTTGATCAGCTCTCCAAGGCTAAGGTATTCTCCAAGATCGATTTGAGGTCTGGCTACCATCAGATCAAAATTCGTCCTAAAGATATACCTAAGACAGCTTTCTCTACTCGTTATGGCTTGTTCGAATACCTCGTCATGTCATTTGGGTTGACAAATGCTCCGGCACACTTTATGTACCTGATGAATTCTGTATTCATGCCGGAATTGGACAAATTTGTCGTCATGTTCATTGATGATATCCTGGTATATTCTCAGAATGAAGAAGAGCATGCTGGACACTTGAGAATTGTCTTAACTCTATTACGTGATAACCAGCTTTATGCCAAGTTCAGCAAGTGCGAGTTCTGGTTGAACAAGATACCTTTTCTTGGTCATATATTATCTGGTGATGGAATTTCGGTTGACCCTACTAAGGTGCAAGAAGTCCTGGTGTGGAAGGCACCTACTACGGTCACAGAAGTCTGAAGTTTTCTAGGTCTGGCTGGCTATTATCGTCGCTTTATCCCGGATTTCTCAAAAGTCACCAAGCCCATGACTCGGCTACTGCAAAAGGATGAAAAGTTTGTGTGGACTCCGAAGTGTGAAGAAGCTTTCCACACTTTGTGGACCTTACTAACCTCTGCTCCTGTATTGGCACAACTCGACATCGAGAAGCCTTTCGATGTCTACTGTGACGCATGTGGCACCGGTTTGGGGTGTGTTCTTATGCAGGAGGGTCGAGTAATTGCTTATGCTTCGCGCCAGCTCCGAAAGCATGAAGTCAACTATCCTACCCATGACTTAGAGCTAGCCGCAGTTGTTCATGCCCTAAAGATTTGGAGACATTACTTGCTGGGTAATGTATGCAACATCTATACTGACCATAAAAGCCTCAAGTACATTTTTACTCAACCCAAGTTGAATATGCGTCAACGGCGCTGGTTAGAATTGATCAAAGACTACAACCTTCAAGTGCACTACCATCCTGGTAAGGCAAATGTGGTTGCTGATGCCTTAAGCAGAAAGGCCCATTGCAATTCCTTAGTTAGTGAAGACTTTCATCTGGCACACCTCCTTCATCCTATAGTACTCCACCATATCACTGTGGATTGCTCTCTTAGAAGTCGAATTATCGAACTCTAGAAGACGGATGTGGGTGTATTTCACATCAAGAGGAAAATGAAAGAGAAAGAGACCAAGCACTTTAAGGTCGATGACAAGGGAATTCTCTGGTTTAATAATAGACTTATGGTACCTAAAGATAAAGAACTTAGAAATCAAATTATGGATGAAGCCCATTCTTCAAAATTGTCCATCCATCCTGGTAGTAGTAAAATGTATCAAGATCTCAAGCTGTATTATTGGTGGACCAAGATGAAGAAAGAAATCGCAGCTTATGTGGCAAGGTGTGATAACTGTTGCAGAGTCAAGGCTATTCACATAAGGCCCGGACTATTGCAGCCACTATCTATTCCTGGCTGGAAGTGGGAAGAAATTAGCATGGATTTTATTGTTGGATTACCCACTACCAAAAAGGGTTGTGATTCCATCTGGGTTATCGTAGATCGTCTAACTAAATCTGCTCACTTTATTCCGGTCAAGTCTACCTATCACCCTCACAATTATGCTGAGATTTATTTTCAACAAGTGGTACGTCTCCATGGTGTACCCAAATCCATTGTTTCGGATAGAGGACCTCAGTTCACGGCTCGCTTTTGGGAGTGCTTACATCAGAATCTTGGCACTCATCTAATCCACAGTTCTGCCTATCATCCGCAAACATCAGGACAGACTGAGCGTGTTAATCAAATTCTTGAAGACATGCTTAGAGCTTGTCTTATCTCTTGCAAAGGCTCTTGGGAAGACTGGTTACCTCTCGCTGAATTCTCTTATAACAACAGTTATCAAGAGAGTATCAAAATGGCTCCTTTTGAAGCTCTTTATGGCCGCAAGTGTAGAACTCCTTTGAACTGGGTGAAACCCGGAGAAAGAAGATTCTATGGTATTGATTTTGTAAAAGAAGCCGAAGAGCAAGTCCGAACTATACAGAAGAATATGACTGCCGCACAGGCTAGACAAAAGAGCTATGCTGACAAGAGAAGAAAACCTATTGAGTTTGAAGTAGGTGATCACGTTTATTTGAAGGTATCCCCTATGAAAGGAGTCAAGCGTTTTGGAATTAAAAGGAAGCTTGAGCCTCGATATGTTGGACCCTACCGCATTATCGAGAAAAGTGGAAGAGTGGCCTATAAACTCGATCTACCCCGTGAGATGGGAGCTATATTTCCGGTATTCCATGTGTCCCAGCTGAAGAAGTGTCTTCGTATTCCCGAGGAAAGAATAGCAACAAGGAAAGTCAACTTGAAATCTAATCTTTCTTATGAGGAAAAGCCCGTGCAAGTTCTGGATACTCAAGAAAGAGTGACTCGTACACGAGTGGTTAAGTTATACAAGGTAGTTTGGAGTAATCATAGTGAACGGGATGCAACCTGGGAGCGGGAAGATTATTTAAAAGAAAACTATCTAGCTTTCTATATTAAATGGTACGCTTTCCAAATCTCGGGACGAGATTTTTCTAAGGGGGGAGGGCTGTAACACCCTAGGTGTTTGGCTTCCACTAAATTGCATGTCATTTCATAAACATGTGCATTATCTATGTCATCATGTCATTGTTACTGAAACGTGCATATGCAACATTTTCAACTGTGTATGTTTCATGCTTGCTTGTTGTGAATGGTAGTAGTGCAACATGTGAATGTTACCTGAAACTCTCATACTTGGAAACATGGCAATATGGTAGTAATGTGACAAGTATAGGATAACAACAAGGTCATGCAACATGTGAAACATTGTATTGAAACATATGTATGAATTGCTTGTTTTACTTTCCTTATCACATGTGATCAGTAGAAGTGGAATAACAACTTTGTAAAATGGTTGATCATGGTCTAATACACCTTAACTACATTTAGTTTACTTGTTGGAACATTGTTCATGTAGGTCAAAATGACAAAATTGCCCTTGAGTGAAGGTTTGACTAGAATTGACCCTAGGAGTCTCACTGTTTGACTGTTTAAAAAGAGTAACTTAGAGTCTATGCATGTTTGAGCAACCTAAAGCAAAGTTGTAGTAAATTTTATAAGGAACAAAAGTTATTTTGTGACCAACTCATGAAAATGTGCACAACATGCTCTAAAGGGTCCCACAAGCCAGTTTTGGGGTTGGATTCCACACTTAGAATTTTTCTAAGTATGAAACTGAGTTTTCAGTTTTATGAACTCAGCTTTGGCATAAATTTTCTCTCTTTACTTTGCGAATTAGACTTTAGTCTCCAAAGGAGTTTTGTAGCTGGTACATAGGGCTTAAACTTTTGTTTAGGAAGTATGCGCTACTAAGCTATGGTTTAGGAGTTTGATCGACACCAAATCTCTCCGTCAATCGACTGATCGCACGTCTGATGGCTGTCTCCGCCGGGCCGAGTGGCCGACCGGCCTCAGGCCGTCGCTGCCGCGTGGACACGCCATGGAGGCCGTACGCCGGTGCTGGCCCCACCAGCCAGGCCAGGGCACGCCTCAAGTACGCCACGGCGCCACCAGCTCACCCACCTCCATTTCCTTTTTCCCTCTTCTTCACCGTGCAAGCCGAGGCGGAGGAACGCGCTGCCATCGCCGCCGCGCGCTTTGTCGAGCTTGCGTGCGCTCATCACCGCGCCTCGCCTCGTTCCATCTCGCCCACGGCTTCACCGTCATATCCTCGACCTCGTCCACCTCATCGTTGAGCCGGAAAGTCAAGGTAGAGGCCACGTTTCCTCTCCCTCCGCGGTGGAGCGCCATTACCACTGTGAGCTCCGACGAGCATCCGCGAGCTCACCTCCGCACCTCAGCTCCCTCCGTCTCTTCCATAGCACCGACGAGACCTCCTCTAGCTTCTCATCTTATCCTTGCTGTCAATCGACCTCGGGTGAGGTCGCATTCGACATTCCCGCACCGCCGCAACCTTGTCGGAGTTGGGCGCTCCGTGGCCAGCTCCATCTAGAGTACTTCAGCACCTCCTCTCTTGTTCTTTTCATTCCCTAGGACACTGTGATGCTCGTTTTGAGCCTAGACAGGTTGCTACCGACCGGAGATGGCCGGCGTACCGCCGAGCCCCTCCGCCGTGCCGCCATGGCCGACGGCGACCCTGCTCCACTCAACCCTAGGTCTCATAAGGGGTACCATTAGACGCGGCTTGACACAGGGAACGCATAGGTGACGACCTTCTCACCGGCGATCTCGCCGCCGGCGAGAAAACGTCGGCCGAGCCACTCCTCTGCCCTGCTGCGGCTGACGCTGGGGACCCGGCTGTCAGGGCCGAGCGCTTCGAGCGGGCCGGGCCAAGCCGGTCAGGCCGCGCGCGGGTCAGCAGGCCGGCCCAGCAGTGAAGCTTCATTTTTTGTTTTTGTTTTTCTTTATTTTACAGATTTACATATGAATTTGTAAAATGTATATCTCAAGTTCTAGGGATCTAAATGATGTGCTTCAATTTTTGTAGTGTTCTTTGTGAAGTCTAGTATTTAATAAAAATAGTATATGAGCACATGTTTTAGAAAAATTGGATGAATTAAATAGGACTTTGAAATGTGTTTTTAGAAGCATGCAAACTTGTTTGAATTTTATCTTGAGTTTCTGTGGTCCAAAAATTATGAAATTTTGTGGGTCCTCTATTTTGGTTTATTAGAAGCTCTGGTAAAAATTTCAGAGCTAGTGCATGTGTAGTTTTTAAGTTATAGAATTTCCTTTTATTAATAAGTGGATCTTGTGTGAATTTTCATAATTTTTCTATAGATCCAGTGAAGGTGAAATTTGATGGGTGCTATTATTATGATAGAAGGATGCTAGGAAAAATGGGAAATATGTTGCTTGACACTTTTCATTTGGATTCTTAATTATGCTATTTTAAGTATGTCTTTACTATTCTAAGTTCATGGTACTGTTCCTAGGTGTTAGGCCTTTAACTGAAGATGAACATCTTTATCTTAGGTTATGCAAATTAGGTAAGTTGCTCTTGTTATTTAAGTTAAGTTGGATACAAGCTTAAAGTGATTTGAATAGAGCTAATTACTCGGTAAACGAGTGTCCAGTGATGTTTTCATAAACAACCATTGTGATTCATTCATCATGAGCATCATGTCATTCCTTATGCATCCATGATACTTATCTTGTGCATCAGCATGCAATAGGTGTACCAGAAGGAGTAACCCTACTGGAATTCGAGGAGCCGAGCGAGCAGCAGCAGCAGCCGACACCGGAGATTCAGGAGGAGCAGCCTTCAGGAGAAGTGCCAGATGAGGTCGCCGTTGAGTGCCCTGACCACCATCCTTGCAACTTTGTGAAAGGCAAGCCCCGGAGCATATTAAGCCTCCTATTTTCCGAACTGCAGTTACAGTATTATTATTATTACATATATTGTTGCATTAAGTTTAGGTGTTGGATGCAAACACTTGCTGCATTGGTTACCCATTCCTTGTCCAGATATTGTTACCCTGAATCCTATGTAGCTCAGGCTCGAGTAGTGCTTAGCCCTGCTTAAATGCGGTAGAAGTCAGGTGATTTCCTGTCACCTGCGAGATATAGGAATATACATGTGGCACGGTTGGCTATATTTGCTATCGTGGAAAAGAACCAGTCTTAATTTGAAATGAAGACCGGACGGAGGCTTGCCGGTTTGCAGTGACTCCGTCTGCGTCGCTTAAGGACTGATTCTTGGAGCCTTTCCTGTTCATGTTGAATGCATGCCTCTCTCTTAGTTGGCCGGCCTGAAGACCGACCGTGAAGCCGAGTAGCTCAACTTAGGCCAGGAGTCGATAAGTATAAAGTACGCCTCGGAAGGGAGCCGTAGGCGTGAGTCCAAGGGCAGGTGATTTAAAAGTCCTGATCGTCCTGGCAGAAGGGTAATCCCTGAGAGCGCTGGTGCTGATCGAACCCACAAATTTGGTTCCTAAGTTGTACCAAAGGTAACCCACGGCTACTCTTGCAAAGTATGCCAGGGTGAGGGTTAGGAATACCCCCTCAGCTGAGTTGTAATTCGATTCGAATCGCCGTCTCTCCCGGTTAGTGAGAACTTGACGGGCTTATCTCCAATGTAGATACACTTAATAACATAATGGTTCGGAAATGATGATATGATGATGACAGCCTTATTATACTTGCTATGGTTAATATTGTTTGCTCCTAATAAGTGAGTGCTCTAGTACAGGTGCTAACCTAGTGGACAGGTAAATAATGATAAGCTTGATGCTAAGTTTAAATTGGTTACTGTAATCATAAGCTCTTTTATGCAACTGTATCAAGCTAGCCCACCTGAAAAGCCTTGCATGATCCTTGGTGTCTTTTATTTATGATTTTCATCGGGTAAGTTTAGCTGAGTACCTTCTCGTACTCAGGGTTTATTTCCCACCTGTTGCAGATGACCAGTTCTTCTTCGGTTGCTGCAAGTACTGCCTTCTCCCCGCTGGGGATGAAGACTAGACCGTTGGGCACGGTTTCTACTAGTTCTCGTACCTGATAATGCTTTTGTGGGACATGACTCAAACTTGGCAATGTATTTGAAAACTATGGTGTTTTGTACCAAACTATGTTGCTTCCGCGCACTCAAACTTGGTTTGTAATATTTATTTGAACTCTGATGGATGTAATCCGAATGCTACTTGTGAAATGTTGTAACGGATGATGTGTTGTGTTGAATCACTACGATCTTGGTTTGTATGTCGAGAGTTGGTTGAAATCCTTCATGATTTCCGGACTACCGGGATTATGGGAGCTTAAGTACAGGAATTTGATCGCTTCGGTGATTGTTTTTGTACTTACGTTCTTATGATTTGGTCGGTTCTATTACAGAGTATTAGGTCCCTGACGTTGAAGACCTGACCCCACACTCGATGGTTGTGGTACCGGTGCAATGCTGGCTGGTACTTGGTAGAGCAGAGGAGGGCAACATGATGCACTTCATCTAGCTAGTCCATGGCATCCTCAAGGGATGCCTCGGCTCCCTATTCATCATATGCCCTGACACTTAGTGCTCCATAATTGAGGTTAGCTAGGAGTATAGCCTCGGAACCATAGACCATAAAGAATGGCGTATAGCCGGTGACTCGGCTGAGGGTCATCCTTAGGCTCTGGAGCACCGCGGGAAGCTCCGCAACCCATCATCTGCCAAACTTGTTCAATCAGTTGAAGATCCTAGGCTTGAGGCCTTGTAGGACCATACCGTTCACATGCTCCACCTACCCATTTGTGCGGGGTGCGCCACGGCGGCCCAATCGACGCGGATGTGGTATTCATCACAGAATCAGAGGCACTTCTTCCGGATGAATTGCGTGATGTTGTCCATGATAATGGAGTTCAGGAATCCAAAGCGATGGACGATGTCAAGGAAGAACAGCGTGGCTTGCTCAGACTTGATTGTGGAGATCGATCGAGCCTCTATCCACTTCATAAACTTGTCTACGGTGACAACCAAGTGCATATAGCCGTCGGGTGCCCTCTTGAGAGGTCCGACCAGATCGAGCCCCTAGACCATGAATGGCCACATGATGGGGATAGTTTGGAGTGCTTGGGTCGGCAGGTAGGTCTACTGAGCATAGTATTGACACCCTTCATAGGTGCGCACAATCTGTTCAACGTTGGCTACTGCGGTCGGCCAGTAGAAGCCTTGTCGGAATGCATTTCTGACTTGGGTCCTATGTGCGACATGGTGCCTGCAGACCTCACCGTGAATATCACTCATCAACTACTTCCCTTGTTTGATGGGGATGCAGTGCTGTAGGATCCCGATGTGGCTTTGCCTATAGAGCTCGCCCTCCATAACGATAAAGGTCTTGGCACGACACACGAGCCACTGAGCCTCCATTTTGTCTATCGGCAGCACCTCACGGAGTTGGTTGTCAAGGTAAGGCATCCTCTAGTCGGCCAGAGGGTCAGGCTCTATCGCTGGATCCTCATCAAGCTCCATGACTTCGAGGTCGGATGGAGCTGATGGCTAGTTAGCCCCCGAGCCTAGGGCAGGTGGCCCCATCATTGGTCTATTCTGGCTCCTCATAGCGGACCAATGGCTTGTATTGATCGCTGGTGAAGGCACCCATCGGCACTGGCTCTTGACCGGATGCTATTTTCACTAGCACGTCGGCCGCCTCATTGAGATGCCTTGGGATTTGATTGAGCTTGAGACTATCGAACTTGTCCTCCAGCTAGCGGACTTCTTGGCAATACACAACCATCTTGGCATTATGGTAGCTTGATTCCTTCATGACTTGGTCAATGACTAGCTAGGAGTCACCCCTGATGTCAAGCCATCGGATACCCAACTCAACGGTGATGCGTAGGCCGTTGATGAGTGCCTCATACTCGGCCACATTGTTGGAGGAGGGGAAATGGATGCAAACCATGTACCTCATGCCTGCCCCAAGGGGTGAAACAAAGACCAGTCCTATGCCTGTGCCTTTCTTCATCAGTGATCCATTGAAGTACATCATCTAATACTCTTGGTCGGTGACTACTAGTGGCATTTGGATCTTAGTCCACCCTGCAATGAAATTAGCCAGCACTTGGGACTTGATGGCCATCCGAAGGGCATATGAAATGCCTAGACCCATCAGCTCAAGTGCCCACTTCGTGATTCTTCCTATGGCATCCTAGTTTCGGATGACCTCATCGAGAGGGAAGGACATCATGACCATCACCGGATGCACCTCGAAGTAGTGACGCAACTTCCTCTTGGTGATAAGGATGGTGCACAAGAGCTTCTAGATTTGGAGGTAGCGGGTCTTGGAATTAGATAAGTCCTCACTAATGAAGTACATGGGATGCTGCAGTTTGAGGGCATGTCCCTCTTCTTCTCGCTCTACCACCAGGGCAGCACTGACCACTTGTATGGTGGCTGCAATGTAGAGCAAAAGTGGTTCCCCATTGTTTGGGGGGACTAGGATCGGGGCCTTTGTCAGGAGCTGCTTGACCTTGTCAAGTGCCTCCTAGGCCTCGGGCGTCCATTCATAGCAGTCAGCATTCTTCAGAAGCCGATAGAGGGGGAGACCTCATTCACCGAGGCATGAGATAAAGCGGCTGAGCATGGCGAGGCACCCTGTAACTCGCTATACCCCCTTTATGTTCTAAATTGGGCCCATCCTCATGATGGCCAAGATCTTCTTTGGGTTGGCTTCAATGCCACGCTTAGAGACAATAAAACCTAGCAGCATACCCCTTAGGACCCCAAAAATGCACTTCTTAGGGTTGAGTTTGATGCCATTTGCTGGGAGTTTCACTAAGGTCTACTCTAGGTCAGCTATGACCTAGTCAGTCCATTTGGATTTGACCATGATGTCATCCACGTAGGCCTCAATGGTCTGCCCAATGAGATCCCCAAAACACTAGAGCATCCAATGTTGGTACATAGCCCTTGCGTTCTTTAGTTCGAACGGTATTATGACGTAGCAGAATGATCCAAATGGGGTGATGAAAAACATCATGAGCTGGTCAGACTCTTTCATCGTGATTTGATGGTACCCAAAGTATGCATCAAGGAAGCAAAGGGTTTCACACCCTGCGGTCGAGTCAACTACTTGGTCTATGCATGGCAAAGGAAATGGATCCTTTGGACATGCTTTGTTGAGACCCATGTAATCAACACACATTCTCCATTTCCCACTCTTTTTCCATAGGCGCACTAGAAGGAGGTGCCGATGGTGATGACCCTGCATGGACTCGGCATCTTCAACTTCAAACAGGTGTAGTTGGGGACGACCATGAACTTCATGTAGCGTGGACATCCTAGGATGGCGTGGTATGTCTCAGGGAACTTGACCATCTCAAAGGTAAGGGTCTCTGTCGATAGAATATCATCGGCAGTCCTCCGAGGGGTATCCCACGAAGGTAGATTGATCGATAGAGAAGCATATAATGAAGAACAAGAAGGCAACAGAGATGCACGAGTTAGACAGGTTTAGGCCATCAGTATGACATAATACCCTACTCCTATGGTCTGTTGGTTTGTATTGGCTATCATATGATATTGTGTGATTTTGGAGGGGGTCCCTGCTCGCCTTATATAGTCCAGGGGGCAGGGTTACAAGTCGATTAGATCTGAGAGATAACTGGAAAGTAATAACAGATTATAGGAATCTTGGGATCATACGTATCCTAACAGATCTTAAAGTATCTTTAGGATATCTTCCCGGTGTCTTGTGGGAGGCACCGAGCAGAGTCGTGCCCCGCAAGGCTTCATCTTATGGGCGAGGCCACCCCTGGGGGTGTAGCCCATGTGGTTGGCCATGGGTATATAGGGTCGTACCTCCCATAGCTAGTCCCTAAGTGCCTTGTACCCATTGTGCAACACTATCTTGAGCTTGTCCGAGCCGATGCGAACAAAGCTGAGCAGTCAAACTCATGGTCCGACCACTATGATGAGTTGCCGAGCAGTTGTGAGTAGTTGTCGAGCAGCGTGAATTGTCGTCGAGAAGCGTGAACCGTTGTCGAGCAGTGTAACCCAAGTACGGCTTGCCATAAGGGTGTAAGGAGCTCAAGTTTAGAATAAAAAATTTCTTCATAGTGGACCAAGTGTGCCCACTTAGAGTCCGACCATGAGAAAGGTAGATAGTCTTCTTCAGCTTCAAGAGGCGCGGAGTCTTCTAGATTAAAGCAAACACATTCACCATAAGGTGAAGTGTGCCCACTTAGTCCCTGAGCCTAACAGTAGATGATGTAGTCATGTGGTGCTAGGTCAAAGTAGAAGAATAGTAGAAGACCAGCCAAGCAGGCAGCCAGTCCCCGAGTATAGCCCCGAAAGGAGAAAAAGCATATTCACCACAAGGTGAAGTGTGCGCACTTAGTCCCCGAGCCTAACAGTAGGTGACATGGTCATGTGGTGCCAGGGTCAGAAACAACAGTCAACTTGGACAAAATAGAATCATAGAGAAAACACTGGAGTAATGGCTGTACAGTAGTAAAAACTGAGCCGTAACGTTTGGCGGAGATGTCGGCGAATATTCGGCGAGCCGTAACAAATTATAGAGATAAATCGGTGATATGGGTCAGGGTTGCATGAAGGCCCAGGTAACGGCCCACCTTGCTATTGCGGAGAATTCAGAGAAGCGCAAATCGCGAGAATGGTTTCCCAAAAACCCTTGAATGCGAAAAGGTGGGGGAGTGCTTTATAACTGCACCGCCGCACCCCGCGCTCCCATTTTTGCCACTTCATCTTCCTCCTCAGCCCTCGCATTTCTAGATTCACATCCACACTTGCTTCCACTGCCAAACCCTAACCAGATCTGAGAGATGGCGCCAAAGAAGGGAGCTACAAAACCAAAGAAGACAAGCCCCAAGAAGGCGAGCGCCGAAGCCTAGCGTGATGAAGAGTGGGTGTCATCATGAATGGGAGAGGTGGAGCTCAACAGATTGGTAGAGGCGGGCCTTCTTCCTAACTGCGCTACCACCGAATGGCGGCCGGCTCTCTGTGAGCCCTTCCCAATGCCTCATACTAATGAAGTGGTGGTATTTGAGGATTATTTCTGGTGTGGGTTGGGATTTTCTATTCATCCATTCCTAAGGGATCTGTTGGAGTTCTGGGTGGTTAGTCTGTGCAATCTCCACCCAAATATAATTTTGCACATCTCGATCTTCATCCATTTCTGTGAGGCATATCTCAGAATCCTTCCCCACTTCAACCTCATCCATCACCTATTCTAGATGAAGAAGAGAGGCGGCGGTGGTTCCAAGGTGGTTGGTGGAGTGTACCTTCAGCTGCACGATGGAATGGTGGGCGAGTACCTTACTGTGCCGCTGAACACGTCATTGAAGGGGTGGAATGCCATGTGGTTCTACATGAAGCAGAGCCAGCCTGCCATCCGCTGTGATGCCAACCACATCCTGGAGAGCCAGAAGTGCTGGTCAGAGATGCCAAACAGTGCTGACATGGAGAAAGTGAGGGAGCTCCTTGGCTTAATAAAGGGCATGAAGAACAATGGTGGATTGGTGGCGGCGAGCTTTATAGTGCACCATGTTCAGCCTGATAAGGAGAGGGCTCACGCGGCCTTTGATTTCAAGGGGGAGACCGATGGTACCTGAGAGAGGATGGAGATGCTGTCGAGGGTCGTAGTGCAAGAGTGAGCTACCAGGCTATTTGCTCCATTTGCCTCGTTCAACTTACCAAGGCAGACGAGACCCTTTCACTGCAAAAATTTGCCTCATGTAAATATCTCAATTGTGTGTTCCTGATGCTTTTTTATCTTCTGTCATTGCCGAGTAATGGACTGATTCACTTATGCAAAGATCCATTCATAGGAAAGAGCAGTGTACTTCTTGAGCGTGCCAAGGGGCGATTGGCCGCAGGCGGTAGATGCCCGACCACCAACACAGCCTGAGGAGGAAACCATCAGCATCTCGTCGAAGAGTCCATCCTCGGTGTCGGAGAAAATCTAGGGGAAGAGGGTAGTGGCAGACAAGCTAACCTAGAAGAAGAGAAAGACAGTGGGTGCCGCTCCCCTCAAGCTAGGCGACATCTCGCTTGGTGGTGACCAGACCACTCGGACATGGGGGACCACGGTGTTCAAGTGGTCGAATGATGATGAAGTTCTAGTTGCTCCTCCACCGAGCACAAAGGTGCCTCCACGCAGCCCATGCATGGAGGAACGATCAAGGGGAGGGGAAGAAGTTCCCCAACAACAGGCAACGGGAGTCACCGAGCAGCAGGCAAGGGGAGCCCCAAAGCGGTGGGCAGAGGAAGTCCCTGAGCAGCAGGTGAGGGGAGCCCTAGAACGGCGGGTGGACAAAATCCCCAAGCAGCAGGCGAGGGGAGCCCTAGAGCGGTGGGCAGAGGAGGTCCCTGAGAAGCAAGCGAGGGGAGCCCTAGAGCAGCAGGCAGAGTAAGTCCCCGAGTAGCAGGTGAGGGGAGCCCTGAAGCGATGGGCGGAGGAAAGGCCGACGATAGAGACCATGGGACCTCCACACCAAGATGTAGGTGTTGACCCCAAGGCCGTGGCTAGGGGCTCAGGTAGGCAGCGTCGGTTCAAAAAAATCTACCAGAAAACCACTGTGTAAGTTCCCTTGTCTTGGAGTTATTTGGTTGTTATTTCCTTATCCTTTTTGGCGATTGACGAGCTAATCTAATGCAGAGTGAGGTGTACGGAGGATCTGGTCCCACCCATCCAGACTGACAAGCAGCTGAAGACTGCCTCGGGGTGGAGGAGATGCCAGTGGACCCCATCCTAGAGTCCCCGGGTGCTTGGTAGCCTATGGAGGAGTCAAGCGCCACTGCCAGTGGACTTGGCAGCGGTGAACAGTTGGCACCAGCGGTGGATGGTTCGGTGATGATGCCTACGGCAACATCAAAAACCACTAGGTCTTCAGCGGTGAATGTAGGAGATGCCAGTGCCATGCCTAAGTCTAGGGTAGCAAAGCCAGTGGTGCCCAAGGAGCAGCCAGCGCCTCCTGAGGTGATGCAGGGCATGGTCGGACCGATTGTCCAACCATGGAGGCCCCCAGTGGTGCCTCCAGCCGCGGCAGAGGAGGACGAGGTGGAAGAGATCAAATGCGAGGAATCTCAATCCCAGGCTATCCGAATCCTCCATAGACGCGGTGATGAGGTGGTGGTTATTGAGGAGGAGGACACCACCAGGGAGCTAAAGAGACTGGAGTCTGCCCTCTCTAGAGTGATGGGACAAATCAAGGTCTATACTGCATCTGTAATGTTCATCTTTGATGTTAGAGATTGTTCTTCTTCATGATCTTGGCATGTATGTAGGGGATAACCCAGACCGCCGAGCAGCGGCACCAGCTGATAAAGAGGATGGAGCCCCTCGCCAAGGAGAATGAAAAACTCAAAGAAGCGATGAACCTTATGGAGAGAAACATCATGAGGGCCCAGCGTGAGCGAGACCTTGTGGAGTCCAGCATGCGGGACCTAGAATACTAGAAGGGCATCCTATGCGATCAGCTAGCGACCATGTCCGATCAGCTGTGCGGCAAGTCTAAGCAACTGTCGAGTGCTTTTGAGCAGCTAGAGTGGAAGTCCGAGCAACTTAGGAACGTATCTGAGCAGAAAGCAGGTATGGCGTATCAGTGAATGTGTTTTGTAAAGTTGAATAGCTATATTTTTGGTGATGACTGTTGTGCTTGTAGAGCAAGATGCGGAGCTTGGCCAGCTACGCCAAGCCATTGAACAACTCTGAGAGGAGAAGGCAAAGGAGACAGGGCGAGCAGACAAACTGGCCGAGGAGCTAAATGGTGAGTACTTCTTGGTCGGAGTTACTGCTAAAGTAGTTTCCTTGCTTGATGGAACCTTGTAATGCTTGTAGACTACCATCGGAAGGTCAAGGCACAATTTGATGTGCTGGTGTAGGAAGCCAGGACCCAAAGGGAGAAGTTCAACATCGTAGTCATCGGAGTCAAACCGGTGCTCGACTGCGTCGACCTAGAGGTGGCTCCCTAGCCCGACGGTAGGCCGCCACATTGGAACACCATCATCGAGAGGTGAAAGGCAGCATGGGAGAACTTCAAGAGCTTCAACCACGACACCGTTGTTACCGCCATTACTCATGCCCTTGCGGTGGTCCAGTCCCACTACCCAGCCATGGACCTTTAGGCAATAGGAACCAGATTCGCCAAAGGGATGGGTGAGGCAGAGCACCAGTAGCTGGAGTATGAGGTGGAGGATGCGACGAAGAAGCTGGCTAGTGACATCGACCTATTCGGCAAGACAGAGGGCGATGGCGAAGCTTAGTGATCTGCTTGGAGAGTATGCTCTATAACATCTAGAAAGGGTAACTAGAGCACGCGAGAGCGCAGAAAACATTTATGTATGTGTATAAATGTTATAAAGTGCATGTTTATGTAGTTTGCTGGTATTTGTGGCAAAGAATCATTGTAGTAATAACCTTAACACAATTATACATAGTATAAGTAGCGTCTGAGTAGTTAGTTCATTACTGAACTCTTTGGCCTTAGCTAGCCTATAGTCCATAACATCAAGCGTGGAGCCCGTGCACATGTAGGAGGAACAGACATCACCAAGGAACCGCAATCGACCACCCATAATGTAGAGCACGGAGCTTGTAGCACGTGTAGGGAGAGATCGGAGACTAGGTCTTCTCCATAGAGCATAGAGCGAAACATGTGTTGCTCGGCGGTTAGCGAAATAACTTGGAGATAAACATAGTATAAGTGGCATCCAAGCAGTTAGTTCTTTACTGAGCTCTTTGGCCTTAGCTAGCCCATAGTCCATAACGTCGAGCGCGGAGCCCGTGCACGTGTAGGAGGAATAGGCATCACCAAGGAACCACAACCAACCACCCATAACACAGAGCACAGAGCCCATAACACATGTAGGGAGAGATCAAAGACTGGGTCTTCTCCATAGAGCGTAGAGCGGAACATGTGCTGCTCAGCGGTTAGTGAAATAACTTGGAGATAAACATAGTATAAGTGGCGTCCGAGCAGTTAGTTCTTTACTGAGCTCTCGGCCTTGGCCAGCCCATAGTCCATAATGTCAAGCGTGGAGCCCGTGCATGTGTAGGAGGAATAGGCGTCACCAAGGAACCATAGCTGACCACCCATAACGTAGAGCGTAGAGCCCGTAGCATGTGTAGGGAGTGATTAGAGACTGGGTCTTCTCCATAGAGAACAGAATAGAACATATGCTGCTCGTTGATCGGTGAAATATCTTAGAGATTTGGAGAAACCTATTCGGCGAAATACATTGGAAATTTGGAGAAACATGATTGGTGATTTGGAGAAACTCGTTTGGTGAAATACATTGGAGATTTGGAAAAATGTGATCGGTGATTTGGAGAAACTTGTTCGGCGAAAACATTGGAGATTTGGAGAAACATGGTCGACGCAGTTATGGCGATTTCATATTGGAGTTCGTTATGGAGTAGCTTAGAGCTCGAGGACCATAAGTGGAGATTAAACCATAATGGAGAAATAATGGAGACAAATTATGGCGACAAAAACTTTATTCATCATGGAGCGGAGAATACATATCTGGAGCGTTTCAAGGATAGAAACATATAAGGTGCTTGATGTGCCATGAGTTTGGGACATCAATTCTATCCAAGTCACATAGGTGATAAGACCTTGGTTGCGTAACCTCTTTGACGACGTAAGGTCCTTCCCAGGGGGAGAAGAGCTTGTGCATCCCTTCGGTTTTTTATTTTCTATGGAGAACGAGGTCGCCGACAGTAAATGAACGACCTTTAATATTGCGGTTGTAGTACCTCCACAAGCCTTCTTGATATTTGGCTATGTGAATGTAGGTGATTAGGCATTCTTCCTCGGCCCTGTCGACGTCCGCTATCCGAATAGCTGTGGCTTGCTCTTCATCATAAGTTTCCACCCTAGGTGCTCGGAAGGCAATATCTGCTAGTAGTATGGTTCTGAGCCATAGACCAAGAAATATGGAGATACACTGGTGCTGCAACTAGCTTGAGTACATAGTCCCTAGACCACAGCTGGTTGCTCTTTGAGCCATCTACCCGAATGCTTTTCTTCTTTCTAATATAGCCACTTTTTGAGGGCATCAAGGATCATGTCGTTCGCCCGTTCGACCTGGCCGTTGGCTCTAGGATGGGCAACAGAGACGTATTTGACGGAGATGCATCGATCTTTGTAGAAGTCCAAAAAGTGATGGCCAGTAAACGTAGTTTTGAGGTCGGTGATCATGCTGTTTGGGAGACCAAATCTGTGGATGATATCTTTGAAGAGCTCGACTGTTTTCTTTGCAGTAGCTGAGACGAGCGGTTTATACTCAATCCACTTGGAGAACTTGTTGATGGTGATGTATACATACCAGAAACCACTTAGCGCTGGCTTGAAAGGCCCAATCATGTCCAGTCCCTAGCATGTGAAGGGCTAGGAAGCTGGGATGGTCTGCAGCTCTTGTGCCAGCATGTGTATTTGCTTGGTGAAAAATTGGCATCCTTCACAATGTTGGATGAGGTCTTCCACATCAGAGATGGCCGTGGGCTAGTAAAAACTAGCTTAGGAAGCTTTGCCAACCAGGTTTCTCGAGGCCATGTGGTTGCCGTAGGAACCAGAGTGAATTTTGAGAAGTAGCTTTACTCCCTCTTCTTGGGTGATGCATTTTTGCAGTATCACTTCCTCAACACTTTTCCTCATCAAGTTGCCATCCACCAGCACGTAATGCTTGCTTTGACGGATTAGGCATTCGGTTTCAGTCTTGTCGGTGGGTACTTTGATGCTGGCGAGGTACTTGATGAACTGTTCCCTCCAATCGGTGGCCAGCGAAGGTACCGTAAGTACCAGCTGCTTGGCGGGGGGAACTTCCTAAATTTCCTTATCTTCTTTAATGGATGGCGCCAGAAGATCTTGAATGAAGACGCCTGGTGGAATCATGGCACGAGAGGAGCCTAACTTGGATAGGTGGTCGGTGAGCTAATTTTGATTGCGTACCACATGGTGGTACTCGATACCATAGAACTTCCCTTCAAGCTTCCTGATTTTGGCGCAGTATGCATCCATCTTCCCACTGGAGCAGGACCAGTCTTTATTGAGCTAGTTGATGACCAACGCGGAGTCCCCATATACCATGATGCATTTAATGCCAAGCTCAATGGCTATACAGAGTCCATGGAGATATGCTTCGTATTCAGCGGTGTTGTTGGAGGTCAAAAAATGTATCCAGAGAACGTATCGGAGCTTATCCTTGGTCGGCGTGATGAACAGAATGCCTGCACCAGCACCATTGATGTTGAGAGCACCATTAAAGTACATCACCTAGTGCTCAGGGCAAGTAGCGGCGATGGGTGCTTGAATCTCGGTCCACTCAACAATGAAATTGGCAAGTGCCTGAGACTTGATGGTAGGCCTGCTTTTGAATTCGATGGAGTAAGTGCTAAGCTCGACAACCCACTTGATGATGCGGCCATTGGCCTCTTTGTTGTGGAGAATGTCCTCTAGAGGGAACTCGGTGACCACGGTGATCTTTTAATACTCGAAGTAGTGGCAGAGCTTGCATGACGTAATCAGGATGGCGTATAGCAGATTTGGGACCTGAGGATAACGAGTCTTGGACTTGTTAAGAACCTCGCTGATGAATTATACCAGATGTTGCACCTTATAGGCGTGCCTGGCCTCCTCGCGTTCGACCACAATGGTTGTGCTGACGACGTGAGAAGTAGTGGCGATGTAGATCAGGGAGTTTAGTCTGGCCGTGGCCCCATCATGATTAGAGGCTTTGTTAGGAACAACTTGAGCTACTCAAAAGCTATATCTGCCTCCTCTGACCTGGAAAAGCGCTCGAAAGCCTTGAGGAGTTTGAAGAACGGTAGCCCTTTTTCACCGAGGCGCGATATGAAGCGGCTTAAAGTAGCCATGTAGCCTATAAGCTTCTGTATATCCTTGACGCATGTTGGCCATTTCATGTTGGTGATGGCAGAGACCTTGTCAGGGTTGGGTTCGATGCCATGTGTGCTGACGATGTAGCCTAGGGGTATACCAGATGGAACTCCAAAGATGCACTTTGAAGGGTTCAGCTTCCATCAGTACCTTTTTAGGTTGGCGAATGTTTCATTGAGGTCGGCAATAAGATCATCGACGGTCTTGGACTTGATGACCACATCGTCGATATAAGCTTTGATGTTGTGGCTGATCTATTGATCGAGGCACATCTGGATAGCCCTTTGATAAGTTGCCCCGACGTTCTTGAGTTCGAAGGACATGGTGGTGTAGCAGTACGCACGAAAGGGCATGATGAACAACGTCTTGATCTGGTCTTCTTCCTTGAGGGAGATCTGGTGATAGCCGGAGTAACAATCAAGGAAGGAGAGTAGTTCGCAGCTGGCGATGGAGTCTACAAACTCATCTATCTGAGGTAGACCAAAGGGGTCATTAGGGCAATGTTTGTTAAGATTAGTGTAATCAACACACATTCTCCATTCTTTATTCTTTTTTTGAACAAGAACAGGGTTTGCTAACCACTTAGGATGATACACTTCTTTTATGAATCCGGTAGCTAGGAGCCATTTTATTTCTACCCTAATAGACTCCTTGTCTGGCGTGAATCGGCGGAGTTTCTGCTTGATCGGTTTGGCGGTCGGCAAGACATTCAAGGAGTGCTCGATCTTCTCCCATGGTACCCCGGCATGTCTATAGGTTCCAAGCAAACACATCGGTGTTGGCACATAGGAAGGAGACGAGGACGCTTTCCTATTCGGGGTCAAGGTGAGCCCCAATCTTCATGGTCTTAGAGGGGTTGTCAAGGCCGAGGCCAACCTCCTTGGTTTCCTTGGACTTGGTGAAGGTGCGAGGAGGCTCCAGTGATGGGATCTCTAGGTCATCGGCAGGCACCGTCTTGGCGTCGGTGACCACACTAGCCATCTAGATCGAGAGGTCGGTGGCTTTGGCAAGAGCGAGACTCTCTGTCTCATAGGCGTAGGCGATGGAGAGGTTTGCCCACAAGGCCAGGACTCCTACAGGTGAAGGCATCTTCAGCACTAGATAAGCATAGTGCGGTATGGCCATGAACTTGGCTAGAGCTAGCCAACCAAGTATGGCGTGGTAGGCGGTGTTGAATTTAGTGACGTAGAAGTTGATGTACTCGATACGGTAGTTGCTTGCCATGCCAAACTGTATTGGTAGGGTGATCTCTCAAAGTGGTTTTGATGCCCTGCCAGGTACCACACCCCAGAAGGAGGAGCCTAAGGGTGTGAGATCTGTTATACCAAGGCCCTACTCCTTTAGGGCTTTGGCAAAGAGGAGATTCAGAGCGCTCCCACCATCGACGCACACTTTTCTAAAAAGCACTTTCTGGACGTTGTGTCAAGGATGAGGGAGAAATGCCCTATGTAGGGGATGTTCACCCACTAGTTGGCTCTACTGAAGGTGATGGGGACCTTGGACCATGGGCAATAGCTGGGGTTGGCGGCGGTGTATTCTGTAGTGATGGTGAGCACCCATCGAGCGGCAAGCTTCCATTCTCTTCTGCTCTCGGTGGAGGTGAGGCTCCCGAAGATGGTGGTGACCACCTTGTCGTGGTCCTAGAAGGCATTGTTATTGCCCCTAGGTGGTCGGTGGCCTCTGGCTCCATCGTTGGTGTCATCGTCTGGCTTTTTATCTTGGAACTCCTTAGCCAAGCCGAGGCAGTCCTTCATCTTATGTCTAGTGTTCTTACAGAGAGGGCACGTGCCATTAAGGATCTTCTTGTATTGCTCGTCATAGTTGCACTTGGTGCGAGGTTCATTAAAGGCGGTGATGATGTGGTCTGGCCGGCGGCGCTGATTTTGACCAGACTTCGGTCCTTCTGTTTGATCACGGCCGCTGTCACGATGGTAACTACGGTCATTGTAGCGGCAGTTGTTGTGGCATTGGTCATCGAGGTGGTCGTTGTAGCGGCATGTTGGGCGATGTGGCAGAACCTCCTAATTCTATCTAGATTTTGAAATGATCTTTTAAATTCAAATAGGGGATATTTAATGAATTATGCCTTTTTGAATTACTCAAAAATTTTCTAAACAACTTGAAAAACTCCAAAAACAAACTCTATATAACTTGCCAAGCTCTACACTTTTGCTTTTGGGCCCAACCCCAAAATATGCTTAGATTTTGAAATGGATTTTTAGGGTAGGGTTTAAATGTTGAAAAGCGGGGTTTTCTGGAAAAATTCAAAATCCAAACAAATATTGAACTTGAGTCAAACAATACAATTCAACATTCATTACACAATTGTAAACTTGTTTTTAGTAAATGTACATCAAAGTTTTTACCAAATGCCAAATGCTTTGCAATGCATATGATGACTATGTCAGATTTTAATATTTAAACACCCGAGGTGTTACAATCCTTCCCCCTAAAAGAAATCTCGCCCCAAGATTCAAAGCCATAGGGTAAGTAATGGAAAAGGAAATGTGTCAGTCCAAAAACATCCAAAACTTGCCTATAAAACAGTCTGAGGTTCCTTTACAAAACACAACTTGTAGCAACCGAGCACAACTAACACTACTCTATTCTATATTGATGCTAGAAACTCTGGAAACTTTTCTAACAAGTAATCTTCTGATTCCCAAGTAGCTTCCTCTTCTGAATGTTGATTCCATTGTATTTTATAGAACTTGATTGTCCGTCTTTGAGTAACATGATCTTTCTGATCTAACACTCGGATAGGATATTCGGAATAGGTTAAATCCGGTTCTAGTTCTACTCCTTCAATTTCAACTATTTTGTTCAGGCACTCAGGAGACACTTCTTCAATTGAGAAACATGGAACACATCATGCACAGCTATAAGATGTTCAGGTAACTTCAAACGATATGCCACTTTTCCATACCTTTCCAAAATTTGATATGGTCCAATATATCGGGGTGCCAACTTTCCTTTAACACCGAAACGGGTAACTCCCTTCATTGGTGATACTTTCAGATATACAAAATCTCCTTTGGTAAATACCAATGGTCTCCGTCTTCTATCCGCATAACTCTTTTGTCAGGATTGAGCTATCTTCAAATTACTCTGTATTTGTCTAACCTTGTCTTCTGTTTCTTTCACAAGGTCAATTCCAAAGAATCTTCTTTCTCTAGGCTCAGACCAACTCAATGATGTCCTACATCTACGACCATAGAGTGC
This sequence comes from Miscanthus floridulus, assembly GCF_019320115.1. Classification (NCBI taxonomy): domain Eukaryota; kingdom Viridiplantae; phylum Streptophyta; class Magnoliopsida; order Poales; family Poaceae; genus Miscanthus; species Miscanthus floridulus. The sequence continues at coordinate 10,070 of NW_027096465.1, read as the reverse complement.
TTCAAATGGAGCCATTCTAATGCTTTCCTGATAACTATTGTTGTATGAGAACTCAGCCAAAGGTAAGCATTCATCCCACTTATTGGAATAGTTAAGGACACAACACCTTAACATATCTTCAAGTACTTGATTAACTCTTTCAGTCTGTCCATCAGTTTGCGGATGATAAGCTGTACTATACAGAAGTTTGGTACCCAATGAAGAATGCAATTGTTTCCAAAAGTTGGAGACAAATTGTGTACCTCTATCTGACACAATAGTCTTGGGTACTCCATAGAGACTCATGATTCTTGCTAAATACATCTTGGCATATTGGATCGTAGGATATATTGTCTTGACTGGAAGAAAATGTGCTGACTTAGTGAGTCGATCTACAATAACCCATACTGAGTCAAATCCCTTTGATGTCTTGGGTAGACCAACAATAAAATCCATAGCTTATATCCTCCCACTTCCAAGATGGAATAGGTAATGGTTGTAATTCACCAGCAGACCTCAAATGTATAGCTTTCACCTTTTGACAAGTATCACACTTTGCTATATATCTAGCAATATCTATTTTCATTTTAGTTCACCAGAATCTTTGCTTCAAGTCATGGTACATCTTGTTACTTCCCGGATGGATTGATAACCTAGTAGCATGTGCCTCATCTAGAATTGACTGCCGCAACTCAGGAACTTTTGGTACCACCAGGCGATCCTTGAACCACAACACATCTTCATTATCAATACTAAAGCATTCCGCTTTTCCATTCTTGACTCTTTCCTTGATATGGGCTATACCCTTGTTTTCCTTCTGAGCAGCAATAACTTGATCTCGAATAGTGGCTTCAACAATTATGTTGGTCAAACTTCCTTGTTGAATTACTTCTACATTCAACTTTTCCATTTCTTGACATAAATTCAAACCCATTGTTCTCACTGTCAGACAATTGCAATAACTTTTGCGACTGAGGGCATCTGCAACCACATTTGCTTTACTGGGGTGATAATGTACTTCCAAATCATAATCCTTAATCAGTTCTAACCATCTTCTTTGTCGCATGTTCAACTCTGACTGAGTAAAGATATACTTTAAGCTTTTGTGGTCTGTGTACATATACCACGTATTACCAAGCAGGTAATGCCGCCAAATCTTCAGAGCATGAACCATAGCTGCTAACTCCAAGTCATGAGTCGGATAATTTTTGGAGCTCTAAATAATTCTACACAAAAATAACAAATTACAGCACTATTCATTTAAATCTGAAAAACAGAAAATTCATTTTGAACGTTGAGTCACTGACATGGTGACCCCACCTGTCATCTTCTACCTCGCGCTTTGACTACAGCGATGATGGCGCTGACCGACGATATCTCGCCGCCGGTGAGTCCAACGGCGATGGCCAAGGTACCTACACCCTCTCCGAGACTAGGCGCATCCATTTTGAGCACAAGCCTGACTAACTATGGACTGGACCGAGCACTACGTCGGCCATGGCGGCCACGACGGCGCGGCTACGCTACGCCGGCGAAATGAAGCCAAAAACGGTGAAACAGAGGGCATGGGAAGGTCCAGTAGCTCACCACGAACACGTTGGAGAAAAGAACGAGACCGGATAAGCTTCGGTGACACGGGTCGACGTTGACAGCGATCACGGCGGAGCGATCTTCGACGACGGTGATGCTCCGGTAGCTGTGGTGGTCAAAATGAGAAACCAATGAGTCACAAAGCACTACATCATTGCGGCAAAGCCGAAGCAAGACTCAGTAAGGGCAGAGACTCACCATAGCGCGCTAGCCACGGCGACGCGCACTCCACGGTGGTGCTGCCGGCCGTGAGGAAGAAAAGCGCCGAACGGCGTTTCCCAATGATGGCAAGCGACCAGGGCTAGTTATTTAGGTGCGCAAGGATGAGACGGAGCTGGGACAAGCTTATCAGCGACGGTGAAGCACTATGGCATCGACACGAGCTCACCGGAGTTATGGCCGTGGCGTCGGAAAAACAGAGCAAGAGAGCGGAGGCAAACGGCGATGGCCAAGGCTAAGTAGAGCGGCTCAGAAGCGCAAGGAAGCTGCGCTGTGGCCTTCACCACGCCAGCGCGACGTCAAAGACGGCCATGACCGCGCCTGGAAGCAAACCGAAGATCGCCGGCCATGTAGCTAGGGCGGTGAGTACTGTTCACCGAATTTACAGATTTGCCATTCGGTTTCAAATTCAAATTACTCCCAAATTTGTATAGCAACTCAAAAATCTCCAAAAATAAAAGTTGTTTAAAATCAAAAGTTCTACAACTTTGCTTTTATAACCAACCCCTAATTCTATCTAGATTTGGAAATGATCTTTTAAATTCAAATAGGGGATATTTAACGAATTACGCCTTTTTGAATTACTCAAAATTTTTCTAAACAACTTGAAAAACTCCAAAAACAAACTTTGTATAACTTGCCAAGCTCTACACTTTTGCTTTTGGGCCCAACCCCAAAATATGCTTAGATTTTGAAATGGATTTTCAGGGTAGGGTTTAAATGTTGAAAAGCGGGGTTTTCTGGAAAAATTCAAAATCCAAACAAATATTGAACTTGAGTCAAACAATACAATTCAACATTCATTACACAATTGTAAACTTGTTTTAGTAAATGTACATCAAAGTTTTCACCAAATGCCAAATGCTTTGCAATGCATATGATGACATGTCAGATTTTAATATTTATACACCCGAGGTGTTACATTAGCTTTCTGGTAACTCTCTATGATGGGTTTCTAAGGTAGTCGACTATCTCAATTCTCCAATCATTATCCGAGGCTTCATTACTTAGGATTTCTTGAATCACTCGATAACCTGATGCACTTTGAGCCAAACGGTTAGCTTCCTGATTCTGCGCCCTCAGAATGTGTTGAAATGAGACATGAGGAAATTCCCTGAGCAATCTTTGGCACTCGTCATAATATCTCCTCAGAGTATCCTCTTTGCACTCATATAGGCCGATCAACTGATTAATAATTAACTGTGAGTCCCCAAATATTTCAATTGCTTCGGCCTTTACCCCATGAAGAAGTTGAATCCCTTTTAGAACAGCCTCATATTCTGCTTGATTGTTGGTAACCACTGGTTCGGTTGGAAAAGCAAACTCAAAATTTTCCCCCCAAGGTGAAATAATAACAATACCAATGCCACCACCTTGCTTACATGATGACCCATCGAAGAATAATGTCTAGGGCATCAGCTCTACATGATTCATGCTTGGCTTATGATGCTAGGTGACAAAATTAGCTATTATCTGCCCTTTAACTGCTTTAGCCGATTCGTACCTCAAGTCAAACTCTGACAACGCGAGAATCCACATTCCTACTCTCCCATTTAGTATCAGCATCGGCAACATGTGCTTGATCACATCAGCCTTGGAAATAACCGTGCACTCGGCCGATAATAAGTAATGTCATAACTTGGTGCAAGAGAAGTATAAGCACAAGCACAACTTTTCAGTGGGAGAATATCTTATTTCTGGATCTAAAAGCCTCCTACTTAGATAGAAAACCACTCGCTCTTTTCCTTCGAATTCTTGTATCAGGGCCGATCCAATTGTTTTGTCATCGGCTGATATGTACAACCTGAAAGGCTTACCTTGCTGAGGAGGGACCAGCACGGGTGGACGCTTCATATATTCTTTTATCTCCTCAAACGCCTTTTGTTGTACGTCACCCCATCTAAATTCTTGATCATTCTTTAATTTCAACAAGGGAGAAAATGGCAGGATCCTTCTCGACAAATTTGAAATGAATCTTCTGATGAAATTAATCTTTCTCAGTAGAGACTGTAACTCTGTTTTGGTGGTTGGGGGAACCGCTTCATCAATTGCCTTTACACTTTTCTGACCAACTTCGATTCCTCTTTCATGAACCATGAATCCCAAAAAATGTTCGGCTAATACTCCGAAAGCGCACTTGTTAGGATTCATCTTCAAACCATGCTTCCTCATGCATTCCACGGTTTCTCGCAAGTCAGCTAGGTGTTCTTTGTATCACTTGGATTTTACCATCACATCATCGATGTAAATCTCAACAATCCTGCCGATCAACTTATGGAAAATGTAATTCATTGCCCTTTGATAAGTTGCACCGGCATTCTTCAAACCAAAGGTCATTACGACCCATTCAAATAGACTGATTGCGCTGGGGCACCGAAAGCGGTCTTTGCTATGTCTTCTTTAGCCATGAAAATTTGGTTATATCCTGCATTACCGTCCATGAAACTAATAACCTTATGTCCGGCTGCTGCATCCACTAACATATCAGCTATCGGCATTGGATAACTGTCCATAGGTGTAGCTTTGTTTAGATCCCTGAAATCAATGCAAACCCTCAATTTCCCATTCTTCTTATATACAGGGACAACATTAGATATCCACTCCGCATATCGACATGGCCGGATAAATTTTACTTCCAGCAACCTTTTAGTTTCCTTTTTGATATCATCAAGCACGTTTGGGTTGAATCTTCTTGGAGCTTGTTTAAACGGCCAATATCCATGTTTGATTGGCAACCGATGTTCGACAATCGATCGGTCCAAACCAGGCATCTCATAGTACTCCCAAGCAAAGCAATCTTTGAATTCCTTTAATAAATCAATCAATTTTCGTTTATACTCGGGATCCAACTTAGCACTTACGTACGTCGGCCTAGGTCTATCTCCAGGACCAATATCTATCTCTTCTAATTCATCGGCCGACGTGAAACCCTATCCTAGTTTGCCATTTGTGCCATCTATTAGATTATCCAGATTCTCAAAGCCGACTGCTTGGATCGGTTGTTGGCTTTCGCCACTGACTCCAAATTCTAACGGCAACAGAAAAACCATTTGGATATTAGCCGATGGTTGCTTTCTATTGGCTATTTGTTTGGCACGCCATACTTGAGGTTTATAGGATACTTGAGCCTGTTCCAACTCTTTATTCCTTAGGCGCTGCACCCTTCTCTTCTGGCTTCTTGTTAATCCTCTGGGGCACCATTGGCCTTCCTGCCAGACATGCTCCCTTTGGTTGCTTTCTTCTTCATGATCAGCCCAGTCTTGATCAACAATTCTTTTTCCTAGCTGATCATGAATATTTTTATTTTTTAAGCGTCGATCCATGTTATTATGATGATATGCATCCTAGGCATGGATAGACTGGCGATTGATCTGAGATTGTCTAAACTCCCAATACTGATTGCTGCATTCTAGACAGTCATGTCTAGTAGGCAACTTCAAACCTTCATTCCAACAGTATCTGAAGAAAGGACAATTCCAGTACGATTCGGCTTGCCTCCTTTCATACCTCTCTCCTTCTAGTTGACGTTGGTATTCTTGATCCTTTAACCATCGCTGATAATCTTTTTCCTTCTACCGCTGCCACTTATTCAATAAGATTTGAGATGTAACTCACGGCTTTGTTGCCCCATCCTTTGATGCTTTCCCCTGTTCATATCGGCTCTTTTGCTGATCACGACGTTTTCTAATCTCTCTATATTCATCGGCTGATATTTGCATCTTGGGATCAACTGTTCTAGCTTCTCTTGATTTGGCCGATGTTAGAACCTTAGTTTTTCCTTCGAACAGCCTAGCATCAACCATGTTCTGATCTCCTGGGATAGGATTATCATCGACATTCATCTTGCGAGGTGTATTGAATTTGAGCCTCCCTTGCTGAATAGCTCTCTGTATATGCTACCTGAAGATTCTGCATTCATTAGTGGAATGAGAAGTAGTGTTATGGAATTTGCAGAACTTCTTGTTCTTCAACTGATCAGGGGGCAACATGACATGACCATCAGGCAACTTGATCTGCCCCTTCTCAAGCAAGAAATCAAAGAGCTTGTCCGATTTGGTAACATCAAAGTCATAACTCTCCTCAACTCCTCTTTCCCAAGGATTTGGCACCATCACTATCTTCTTGCCCCAATTCCATTCAGCTGCAACAACCTCTTCTTCTTCATCTTCATAGCCATCATTGACTGAATATGGATCATAAGCTTCGGCCACTGAGGTACTCTTCTGGAATCGGGTATCTCTGCGTATGCTCTGGAATTGGCTATTAAGTGCTGCCACTCGTTGAGCCAATTGACCCAAGTTGTCAAATTCCTATCCTAGCAGTTTCTCTTTCCACATCGGCAGTATTCCTTGGATAGCTAAAGCAGCTAACTGATCATCGACCAAGCTCAACGAGAAACATAGATTCTTAGTCTCTTAGAATCTCTGAAGAAACTCAGTGCTCGATTCATTAGTCCTCTGTCTTATGGTTGTCAAATCGGTTATTTTCTTCTCTCTAGTCCTAGTGTAGAAATATGTATGAAACTTCTTCTCCAGGTCAGCCTAATTGGCAATAGAGTTGACTGGTAGTGACGAGAACCAAGTGAAGGCTGGCCCTGATAGGGACAAGGAGAAGAAACGAACTCGATGGGCATCCTCAACTGTTGCTTCGCCCAATTGTGTAAGATACCGACTGACATATTCTTTTGTGCTTGTACCGTCTTGACTAGTGAACTTGGTGAATTCTAGGAGCCTATAATTTGTAGAAAGAGTGACCAAATCATATCACTCTGGATATGGGCGTTTGTACGAAAAGGTTAGCCCTTTTGGCTTCAGGCCAAACTAATTCTTCATCATCTCGGTCACCTTCAACAGCAACTCGTTAGCTTGCGGATTTGGATTTCTCGGTACTTGCTGACCCATCTGTGGACTGAAATCCCGCGTACCTTGATATCCTAGATTTGGTATCATGTGGAGGGTGTTATAATCTGTGTCATAATGATAGCCTTGTGGAATCACAATCTATTGGGTCCTTTGCTGGCTTGCTGCTTGAAGTCTCTGATTATAGACATAAGGATCCATATCTCTACGAATCCTCTGAACGGATGGTGCTATCTTCTGAGCCAACGATGGTATGTGGCTTGATGTGCCAAAATTGATCATCTGGTTCTGACTTTTTCCCGCTGGCTATTGCACATGCTGTATTGACGGTCCAGGATTGTACTATATCTGATTCGTAGTAGTACCTAGAGTTTGTTCAGATGAACCTTGAAGTGCCTGGACTTCACCATTACCAGCTGGTGCTACTTCTTGATGGCTGGTGCCGACTTGATTAGTCCCTTGGGTCAACAAATCTAGAATGTTGTAACAAGTCGATCCAACCTGACTAACTAGAATTCCATGAATCGTCTCTTTCATGGCGTTGTGAAATCCATCAACGAAAGCTTCATTGTGGCTTGATAGGGCATCATGAACAGATTTGTCTATGCCTTCTGCAAAGATACACCTGTCTTCAGCTTCAACTAAATCTGTCTGCCCGGGTAGTAGAACTCTTGGTAGTGGAAATTTCTGAATAACTATGCTATCACGTGTTTTGGTGTAGGACAACAAACACTTCTTCTGAAATTCTTCCGTAGCTTTGTTGATGGTATCCCTATCTTCATCAGTTAGGTCTTCATAATGTACCATAAGGATGTTGTCGTTGTTGTGAACCGCCATAACGATTGTGGGGTCCCACCGGGCATGCCATAAATGTGTGTCGACATAGAATTTCGTCCCGTGCCGAGGACACAAGCAGCAAGCCGGAAGGGTCCGCTCGAGGGAGCAAATCCGCCTAGCTTCAGCGTAAGGGTGGTTGATCCTGCGTAATCCTCCTGAGACGTGCTAGTCAATTTGACCCTATAATTGACAAGGAGAGAAAGTTTATCAGTAATTAAGGGTGGAACATGCCGGTGTTGCCAGACAGTACCGAATATGCGGCTCTGAGAGCCAATATGAGAGGAGATCAACTAAATAGTCGATTCCACCATATTCGTAAGAATAAATCAGTTAACGCGTATGGGGTTGTGTAAGAAGAATCGGTTATCATTCAAAATAAATATCATTTAAGCAAACATTAATTAATGACAATAAGATATCGATGATGGTCAGTTTATACTGAGCCAATGATTACAAGTAACAGAACTCCTGTTTATGTAAAGAAACAATTCAACACCACTCAACCATCTAATAAAGATAAATCTAATGAACATGTTAGATCTCATTTATCGCTATGACTAGTGGGGCATGAGGCAGAATCATGCAGGCCGTAGAAACAACAATAAACTCAATGACCCTAACTCATTACTAATATCAGTGGGGCATGAGGCAGAATCATGCAGGCCGTAATACAATAACAAGATCATGGGGATAACATATCTTTCAACTTATCTCTACTTCAATGGTCTCATAATGTGATCTGTTCGTGAGAGCGCTCGATATCGGCTAAACAGTCAATTCAGGCATAGCGCACAGTTAAGGTCATGCCTTCTCAAGAACAGATCTATCAACTAACGATCCTCACTCCATGGTGCTAACAGTGGGGTGAGAGGCAGAATCCCACAGGCCGTGATAACAGGCCATGGAACAGTTCTCACTAACCAATAGATCTACTCAAGATCGAACATGCCTTAACCGCACACTATGCACAATTAAGATTGATATAAAACAGCCGATAAAAACATAACTCATCGTTTAAGATGTAGATTAGATCAGTTTTTGATTAGCAAACGATGGGTTAAATAAGATATAAGGCCGATCCAGATTAATCTCAATCGGGCAGAGTGATATTGCTGTAATTAGATAAATAATGAAAGCAATAAGCAATATCGGTAACTTAATGAATCTACCAAAGATTGCCATTCAAAAGTAGAGCCGATAACTTGACCTCGATCTAGTTCAAGCAGTGGGGTGTGAGGCAGAATCACACAGGCCATACTTGAACTAGGCAAGAGTCGATAACTAGCCTATACCAGAGTCGTAGTGGGGGTCGACCAGATCGATGCAGCCATACGAACAGAGGTATAAACCATGATGGTACTTATAGACAAGCAGTGGAGGTCGACCGAATCAATGCAGCCATACTCGCTGAAGAACTCATCGAGATCTACTCTACTCCTACTCCTAAGGGGTGGCCGGAGCCGAAAAAAGTAAATTGACTTATATTTGATTGATTGATTACAATAGCCGGGGTTTGATATTTATACCTGGAGTCTAGACATGAATCCTACTCGAGCACGATTTGTTACAATCTTTGGCTTAAAAATAAAAACATTCCTAATTTAAGATAACTTAGACTCTAATCTTTCCCTTTTTGTAAACTACAGCATGCCTCATCCTAGTGCCGATCATAGCTTCTGTCGTTGTCCGCTGGCGCTATCTGAAGAAAGCCAATTCTAGTGTTGTATCCGAATCAGCTATTTTCGATCTACACGCAATTGATTCCTTGCTGATGTGGTTTTGGGAGCTTTCGAGCCTCTGAAATCCTTCTTCCAAATTCTGGTGTAAACACCCTTGTCTAGTGCTAAGTTTGCCAATGAATAGTTCAAATTAGCCATTGCAATTCGACCATTGGGGCTCTGTCACCCCTTGTCCGGTGCCCGTACGTTGCAGTCTGGTAACTGCGTAGAAATGTGTTCTAAGGCTCCAACGGCTCTATTTAGCTTGGGGGCTATAAATAGAGGTGGAGCTCGGCCTTGGTCTATTTGTTGAGCACCCTTAAGCCTTGGTAGCTTGTGTAGGTGTGCTTGGGAGCCCCCTAACTCACATACGCTTGAGTATGAGTGCGATTCTAGTGCGATTGCATCATGGGGTTGCATCGAGTGGCACTAGGTGTTCGAGTTGTAAGCCGATGGTGCTTGTTACTCTTAGAGGTTGCCACCTCCTAGATGGCTTGGTGGTGGTCTCCATCGAAGTATGCAAGGAAGATTGTGCGGTGCTCCGGAGAAGGGATTGTGAGAGGCATTGTGCTCACCCCACGGGAGCCGCAAAGAGCACCTCTAGTTAAGCGTGTAATTGAGCTACCCTCACTTGGTCCGTGGGGTTCTTGCGGTACCCAACGTGTGGGCTTGGTGTGGTGGCAATTAGCCGCTGAACCATCAAGTGAACGGTCGACACAACGGGGACTAGCGTGTTGCCAAGCACGTGAACCTCGGGATAAAAATCACCGTGTCATCCTTGTCTTTTCGTTGGTTTGTATCCCCTTTACACGAGCTTGTATTTACTTTCATATATATTGTGCTCGTGTAGTTGCTCATGTAATTAGTT
>NW_027096464.1:0-158748 GCF_019320115.1 Miscanthus floridulus | reverse complement strand
CCCAATTGATCTCCATTACCATGACCTAACTTAATTGCCTCTGCAAAACACATGTTAGTCATAGTAATCTTGTATTGTCATTAATCACCAAAACCCAACAAGGGGCCTAGATGCTTTCAGTGATGAACCACTTATCGATCTTTAAGGAGATCATTGCCGACCTAGTGTCGATGGAGGTAAAATATGATGATGAAGATTTAGCTCTTCTACTGTTATGCTCACTGCCTAGTTCGTTTGCAAATTTCCAAGATACTATACTATTAAGCCATGATGAACTAACCCTTGCGAAGTATATGAGGCCCTCTAGTCGAGGGAGAAGATGAAAGGTATGGTTCAGTCTGATGTGTCGTCCTCCAAGGGTGAAGTGTTGCAGGTTAGAGGCAGGCCCGAGCAGAAAACCTACAACAATAACAATAATCGAGACAAGAGCAAGAATAGTAAAGGCCGTTCAAACTCTAGAGGCAGGGATAAGTTCTGCAGGTATTGTAAAAAAGATACTCATGTCATTGAGGATTGTTGGAAGCTGCAGAATAAAGAGAAAAGAAATGGTATATAAACTGAAAAACAAATTCGATGGTGATGGTAAGGCCTCTGTTGTCTCCGCTGCTGCTGATGGTTCTGATTCAGGAGACATTCTTATTGTTTTTGTTGGTTGTGTTGCTGGTCATGATGAATAGATACTTGATTCTGCATGCTCGTTTCATATATGTTCTAATAGAGATTGGTTCAGTTCTTACGATTCTGTGCAGAATGGAGATGTCGCGTATGGGAGATAACATCCCACGTGAGATCGTGGGCATTGGCTCCATTCAGATCAAGATGCATGATGACATGATACGCACACTAAAAGATGTGAGACACATACCAGGGATGGCCAAAAATCTCAACTCCCTCAGCACACTTGATGCCGAGGGGTACATACACTCTGGTTTAGGTGGAGTGTGTAAGGTATCAAAAGGCTCTCTCATTTATATGATAGGTGATATGAATTCTGCAAGTTATATGTTCTTAGAGGAAGTACTTTACATGGTTTTGTCACCGCTGCTGTTGTTTCTAATGATGAACCAAGTAAAACTAATCTCTAGCATATGCGTCTTGGGCATATGAGTGAACTTGGTATGGCAGAATTGATCAAGAGAGACCTATTGGATGGTTGCACTGTGGGTAAGATAAGTTCTGTGAGCACTGTGTTTTTGGTAAGCACAAGAGGGTAAAATTCAATGTATTGTTCATACCACCAAAGGTACACTTGATTATGTACATGCTGATTTGTGGGGGCCATCTAGTAAGCCCTCTTATGGTGGTGCTTGTTACATGCTTACCATTATTGATGATTACTCTAGAAAAGTATGGCCTTATTTTTGAAAAATAAAGATGATACTTTTGCTGCTTTAAGGAGTGGAAAGTTATGATAGGAAGGCAAACTGAAAAGAAGGTAAAATTGTTTCATACTGACAATGACGGTGAATTCTATTCGGATGCTTTTAATGATTATTGTAGGGAAGAAGGCATTGTCAGGCACTACACCCATCCCGTACACTCCTCAGCAGAATGGTGTGGCTGAGCGCCTGAACCAAACCATCATCTCGAGGGCTCGCTGCATGCTGTCCAATGCTCGTATGAACAGGTGTTTTGAGCTGAGGCTGCTAACATCGCCTGTTACTTGATCAACTGGTCACCTTCTATCCCACTTAATAAGAAAACTCCCATTGAGGTATGGTCTGGTATGCCTGCTGATTATTCACAGTTGAGAGTTTTCGGTTGCATTGCTTATGCTCATGTTGATAATGGAAAGCTAGAACCTAGAGCCATTAAGTGTCTGTTTCTTGGTTATGGTTCTGAAGTTAAAGGATATAAGTTATGGAATCCTAAAACTAAAAAGACTTTCATAAGTAGAAACGTTGTTTTCAATGAATCTGTTATGTTTAATGACAACTTGTCCATAGATGTTTCTTCAATTGGTTCTGATAAGGAGCAGCAACATGTTAGCGTGCAGGTGGAGCACGTAGATGATCAGGAACTAAAATTGTTGATAATAATGTTCATAATATTGTTCAGCACTCACCTCCTGTTTTGCAGCCTCAAAATCAGTCTATTGCATATTGTAGAACAAAGAGGAATTGTGGACCTCATCCACGTTTAATTAAGGAATGTGATATTGTTCATTATGCCTTTAGTTGTGCTGAACAGGTGGAGAACATTCATGAGCCAGTTACGTACACTGAAGCTGTTGTTTCTAGTGACCACGAGAAGTGGATTTCTGCTATGCAAGAGGAGATGCAGGTCACTCGAAAAAAAATGGCACATGGGATGTTGTGTGCTTGCCTAAACAAAAGAAGGTCGTTCGTTGTAAATGGATCTTCAAGAGAAAGGAGGGTTTGTCTCCTAGTGAGCCTCTAAGATTTAAGGCAAGGTTAGTAGCTAAAGGCTTCAGTCAGATTCCTAGTGTTGATTATAATGATGTGTTCTCTCCAGTTGTAAAGCATAGTTCAATTCATACATTTTTCGGTATTGTTGCTATGCGAGATCTTGAGCTTGAGTAGTTAGATGTAAAGACTGTGTTTCTACATGGAGAGCTCGAGGAGGAGATATACATGGACCAGCCAGAAGGGTTCATAGTACCTGATAAGGAGGATCATGTTTGCAAATTAAAGAGGTCCTTATATGGTTTGAAACAATCTCCTCATCAATGGTATAAAAGATTTTATTCTTTTATGATGTCACATGGTTTTAAGGGGTCTGAATTTGATAGCTATGTGTACATTAAATTTGTTGATGGATCACCTATATACTTGCTGTTATATGTTGATGATATGTTGATTGCTGCCAAGAGCAAGAAAGAAATCACTACGTTGAAGAAACTGTTGAGTAGTGAGTTTAAGATGAAGGATCTTGGTGCTGCTAAGAAAATTCTAGGTATGGAGATTACAAGAGACATAAATTCTGGTTTGTTATTTCTTAGTCAGCAAAGTTACATTAAGAAAGTTCTTCATTGTTTCAACATGCATGATGCAAAGTCTGTTAGTACTCTTATTGCTCCTCATTTTAAATTATCAGCTTTACAATATGCTAGTACGGATGAGGATTTTGAGTACATGTCAAGAGTTCTATATTCTAGTGTTGTTGGTTCTTTGATGTATGCCATGGTTTGCTCTCGTCCTGATTTATCATATGCTATGAGTTTGGTTAGTAGATACATGGTTAATCCTGGTAAACAATATTGGAAGGTTGTTCAGTTGATTTTCAGGTACCTTCGTGGCACAACAAATGTTTCTTTGAAGTTTGGCAAGACTGATAAGTGACTCACTAGCTACGTGGATTCAGGTTCTGCTGCCGATTTAGATAAGAGGAGATCTCTCACAGGTTATGTGTTTACTATTGGTGGTTGTGCTATGAGTTGGAGGGCAACATTGCAGCCCGTTGTTGCCCTTTCTACCACTGAAGCAGAATACATGGCTGTTGCTGAAGCATGTAAAGAATCAGTTTGGTTGAAAGGTTTATTTGCTGAGCTTTGTGGAGATGATTCTTGCATTAATTTATTTTGTGATAATCAAAGTGCTATATGTCTCACTAAAGATCAGATTTTTATGAGAGAACGAAGCACATTGATGTCAAATACCATTATGTTCGCGATGTTGTCGCGCAAGGTAAGCTGAAGGTATGCAAGATAAGCACATATGATAATCCTGCTGATATGTTGACAAAGCTAGTTCCTGTTACTAAGTTTGAGCTTTGCTCAAGCTTAGTTGGTATAACTGTTTAGCCCAAGAGGCTATTTGGCACCGGAAGTATTTCTTTGTTGTTTCAGGGTAAAGGTTCGTTTTATGTTACAAGAAGGAATTTGTCTCAAGGTGGAGTTTGTTGAGTTGTGATCCAGATTCAGTTATATACAAGATAAAAACTAACTTCTGCTGGATCGTCGCCTATTAGGGTTTTCCATCTATATATACTTTCTGTAAGCCGTCGTCTTGAGATAAGAAAAGTTGTAAATCCCCGACATTTATAACCTCACCCAATATAGTGAAGATTTACTGGCTGGTGCCCGTGGTTTTTTTCCTTCTTCTTTGAAAGGGTTTTTCACATTAAAATCTCGTGTCCTCTGTATTTGATCTACTGTTATTCATCGTTTATATTGCCTATCGTTTCTAATAGCAGCGAAGTACAATAATTCGGTGGTTAACACGTCGTAGTGTGGACGATAAGCATAGTTCACGCTGTGCTGCTCCTGCTTTTTTTTGGCACCTCTATTGACTAATGAACAAAACAGAGGTCCTAGCGAAGTACAACAAGGCAGTAATTAACACGGTGATGTGAGTACGGTTAGCACAACTACGGGCTTAAAATCTGACAACTTGGTGTGAGCACCCGTCACAACTACGGACTAGTAGCGCTAACGCGGCGGGCGAGGAAGGAATATCGGCGCCACCCGGAAACTGATCGCCAGGCTTATCTGTCAGCACTCCCTTTAAAAATTACAGGATTAGATTAGATATAGATATCTCCCTCTATGATACGATGACCAAATCACAATGTCTAGCTACCACTGAAATCAGAACCTGCTAGATGGTGGCCCAGACCGGACAAAAGTTCGTGCATGGGTTCATTTCAGAACCGTCAGAACACCCACAATTCCTGTTGGCCCATCAATATAATACCGAGTGTGCTAGAGTCTGCAGTGATCTAGCTTCAGGCCATGAGCTTAGGATCTAGATAATAATAATGGATCCTTGTGACCCAGCAGTAAAGCGCCCTCTTACTGCTGCGTAGCGTAGAGCCATGATCCCTGGTAGTGGTAGAACCATGACCCACAGTGATTATGAGAATATCACTGCTAGGCCAATCTAAAACCTGGTGAGAACACCTAGTTGATATGTACCCATATTGTGAGTGACGACTGATTGTCAAGGAGATGATCGAGTTTTGGTTAAGTGTGTGTGTGTTGGACTAACCAAAGCGTGAGTGACATTTGTGCGACTTTTCTCTTGGCTTGTGATGTGCAAGTGTTGAGCATGTCATGGCGGTCGATGGTGATCGAGAAGGTCAAGTGATCGAGGAGTCTGTGTGGAGAATACTGAGAGCGGTGACAGGAGTACGAGAAGGTTTAGACTGAGGGACCGAATGCCAGAGGACGGACCATGGATGACGAGCATGTGAGCACGGTGACAAGCACATGTGAGGACATTGTTGACTGAACTCAACATGGCGATTGGACCAAGTCAAAGCGGGCGTGCGGGTACTTGGTGATCAGTCAGGTCGAGGATGAGCGCGACATGCATCAACATCGGGGAGGTTATGTAGAGGCTACACGACTCCAAAGGGTTCGACGGTTTTGGCCTCAAAACCATGGGTGGCAAGTTTGCCGGTTGGGGCCTCAAAACCAAGAAGTGACATATCGGTAGACAAGAGGCATCATCACAAAGATTGGGTCAAGGCAAAGCACAATCATGAAGACATGGGGTCTGTTGGATGAGGGTGGAAAATTTTAGATAGCTTTGCTTATCGGTGTGTGTATCTAGTTCTAGTACTAGGGCTAGTTTAGTAATCAGCCATAAGAGCATATGAATTGGGGAATACTTGATGTATTACAAGTCACAGACCTGTATTGTAACACCCCGCATACAAAACTGCTTATATGGCCCAGCTTCGCACGTGAAACAAGCCTGCATACGCATAGCACCCCTCTTACACTTTCGTCCTCGCTTTGTGTAAAACAGTTAACCCATAGGTGCTCCTAAACTTTCAAGGTGGTACTAAACCCACCAACCATAACCACACATGAGCCACTTGAGCCACATGGGTCAACTACATAACTACTACATGCTACTAATGGGATGTGATGTCACATTCAGCCCCCTTAAGGGTTGACGTCCTCGGCAGCTCACTACATATATGTGGTAGATGTCTAGGACCACCCCTTGGTACACCCCTCCACGGGCACATGCAGCAAGAGTAGATGATCTAATACCGTTTGTAACACCTCGCGTCCAAAATTGCTTATATAGCCCAGCTCCACACGTGGAACGGGCCTGCATAAGCGTAGCACCACTCTTATACTTTCGTCCTCACTTTATGTAAAAGAGTTAATCCGGAGGTGCTACATTTAAAACAAGAAGGATCATAAGCTGCTCTCACCCTCCTAAACACTTTTAAGATGGTACTAAACCCACCAACCACAACCAGAGGCGAAGCTACGCATACATTAGTGGGTGCAAATGCACCCACAACAAAACAAAATTTAGTATTAAGTAACTCACATTCACCACTTGTGCACCCCCTCAATCAATGATCATGCACCCCCCCACGAGTCAACAAGGAAGCGTGAAAGCTCAGACCCATGGCAAGCAAGTAATTATTGCTTGTTTGCAGATTATCTCCATCATAGGGATAGATACAAAATTGATGTCCAGATTTGTATTGTGTTCAGGGTACAGCTAGGCTCCATATCAAGTACACATAAGAATAGTACGGTTTATTTAGATAGGCTAAGACTAATTATTAGCCAAGCTAAAAAGCTAGCTAAAAAATTAGCCATCTAATTACTAGTCGGTGTATGTTTGTATCCTTCGCTAATGGGTTAACAACTAGTCAAGGCTTGTTAAAAATTAGGCCTCCTATTTGGGTGAACTGAGCAAAAATTTAGCTACAAGTTGTTAGCCACTTAGCCTATGTGGGGGATACGACCCCGTTATCCATAAGATAAGATATGGGTTGCACCATCAGAGGTGGCCCAGCCCACAAGATCAAGGCGTGCACGACACTGGTCGACGTGCACCGTAAGATATTGTATAGTACCAAATAAGATACTTTCCTTATAACCATACCCCTCCAGAGTATATAAGGAGAGGCAGGGGTCCCCTAGTTGACATCTATATACATCTCAGTACAATACATCAGAACACAGGATGTAGGTATTACGTCATACTGACGGTTGAACCTGTCTAAATCTTGTGTCTCGATGCTTGTATTACTATCTAGTTCGTATCACGTGCACCCCCATCAATTCATCTACTACCGTGGGTATACCCCTCGGTGGATTGCCGACCAGATTTCGTCGATAGTGGCGCCCATCGTGGGGCGTGTGCGTGCTGATCCCTAGCGAACCAGATGGCCAGCCTCAAGACCAACAACGTCGGCGGCGACTCGGCGTCTCTCGACATCTTGAATCGAGATATCCTTCCGTTGCCGACGATCTCGGACTCAGCGTCCCAAAACATCTCATGGTTGTACGGCAGGTTGAGCTGAGATCATCACCGTGCAGCTCCAATCTCCAACTCGTCTGTTGTTGCCCTCTCAAAATCAATTTGCTGCACACGCGCATCGTGACGTCCAGATTGATTCAGTAAACAAGCAAGGGACAAACGCATCTACAAGGCATGTAGGAGTCAGGCTTCCGTGCATATACGCGTGCATTATGGATTGGAATTCCAGCAGATCAGTCAATAGTCCACCTCGATCGAATCCGGCTCCGACTCATCTCTGACCAAGTTCGACTCTGGCTCTCCTAAGAGTAGCAGTTGTCCGACTCAAGTCTCGTCAAATTTTGTCATGGTCGCTATTTCGACTCGGACACGTGATCAACCTCGTCCGACTGTAGCCAGCCGCCAAGTGAACCTCTAAGCGAGCCATTTGGACAACTTACTCCGACCACCTGCCGCATCGCAATGATGATCACCGTGAAGAACGGCGCCGTGACAACCGCGACCACTGCCATACGACAGTTCAGAAAGCTCGAGGGCTAGGCAACTTCGTCCACGCCGACCAGATAACGCCATACGCCGCCGACCAGACATTTGGTCTAAAGCTAAGTTGCGCTTTAATATTTTTCTAAATATTATCCAATCTTCGTATATCGCCATAATGTTTCTCCGAGCCGTTTTCTCCATGTTTGCTCTCCAAACAATTTTCTTTCATGTATACCATCTTAAAGATGACATACAGCTAAGTCTAAGGCGAACCCCCGAACAGTCATGTTGACGCTCAGACATCCCTAGAGACGACCCTGTCTCTGGCTCCTCCCTACACATGCACGAGCGTTTGCCCTCTGCGTTATGGGTGGTCGACAGTGATTCCTTAGCGACGCTTTGTTCTTCCTGCAGGTACATGGGCTCCGTGCTCCGTGTTATGGTTAACAGGCTAGCTAGCGCTGGAGACTCAACTACACACTAACTATTCGGGCAGTTTGTATTAAATATAAATGCATCTTCAGAATAACACTAAGTGTTCACGCCAACTGATCGCCGAGCTGCATACGCTATTTCATCACCATTGTTGATTCTTCTCTAGAGTTCATATATTTTTACATCATGTACTACCCGTTCTACATATTTGTATTGCAGGATCATCGTCTAGGTGATCGGACCACCTGGTGCTCGGACTTCTCCACCGATCAACTGGTCGAACCGCTAGGTTCATGAACTTCATCGCCGACCAGTTGATCGGACCATTTGCCGGACGTTTCTACTCAATGCTCACTTAGCCGTTGACCAGTTGATTGGACTGTTCATCGCTCGTGCTTCATCATCAGCTACGCTAGGGATTCCTCGGTGCTCGGACATCGCTAGCTATGTCGGGGACTCCTCGGTGCTCGAACATCGCCAGCTACACTGGGGACTCCTCGGGGCTCGGACATCGCTGTGATAGAACCGCCCAATTTATACAAGATCAAGTATGGCTGGCTCCGCTAATACGTTGACACGCGCATACTTTCACTTATATAAACCCGGTAGTTTGTCGAGTGTTACGAAGGACCTCGGTAAATCAACATCACAACCAAGATCGCGTGATTAAGCAAATGCACATCACATACGCAGAGTTACAACGGAAATAATATTACAAATGGGTTCACAAATATTAGTACAAGTTTGGGGTTCAAATTCGATTAGTGAAAACAACATATCTTTCAAATGATTACATTAATATAAGTTCTAAATACATTGCTAGCATAAGTGACATCCTCATATAAAAGCATATAGATGTGAAATAAATATAGAGTCACCGAGCCCACCGGCGGTTAGCCACCATCTTCAGCTGGTCGAGAACTTCACATGTAACACGGTGGGATAAACCCTGAGTACTCGAATATACTCAGCTAGACTTACCCATCATAAACTAGAAATAAAGTAACACCAAGGAGTATGCAAGGCTTTATAGGTGGAGGTAGCTTGACAACATTTTGCATAAAAGCGATTAACTCAGTTATACAATTATACTTTGGTCATCAAGTTAATTATAGCTATTCATCTCTAGAATAGCAACTAACCTAGGCCAAACATGTGGTATATCATTTAAGAGCATACAATAGTAACCATAGCCCGTGTAGTAATTCTATATTTATCTGAACCATCACATTCCATAACACAATTACTACGATGTTGGAGCTAGCCAAGTTTCTCACTGTCTGGGAGAGACGATGATTCGAATCGATTTCAACTAGCTGGGAATTTATTTCTAACACAAACCCAGGTCTACTGGCCATGGTAGCCATAGGTCACCTTTGGTATAACTTAGGTCCATATTTCATGGGTTCGGCCAGCGCCGCACAATCAGGGATGACCAGCTGTCAGGACGATTAGGACTACCCTGCCCTTGGGCTCATGTCTGACTCCCTACACATCCTTACTACCATCCAGAGTGAACACTTTTACAGAGTAGGGCCCAACCTGAGTTGAGCTACTCGGCTTTGCGGTCGGAACGAGTTATCCGGCCAGCTAAGTGATAGGCATGCGTTCAATCTTGTCAGAAGTGCCAGCAACGGTATGGTCCTTAACCGACATAGATGGGGATAGATCCACACCCAAGACCTCCATGTCTTGTTGCTTCTCTATCGACATCCCGCCCGATCTCCATTCATTATTAACACATGGTTATTTCCACAATAGCAAATATAGCCAACCGTGCTTTGGTACCAACCTATATCTTGTAGGTGATATGAAATCACTCGACTTCTACCGGTCTAAGCATTGCTAATCATACATTCTATCCTGGACCTACATAGGGTTCAAGGTATATTTCTGGACAAGGTAGTTCTATGCATCAAGTGGTTCCAATCAACTCTTATAACCTAATGCATCAAACATAAAGAACTCAAGTGATATTTGTAAAAACATAGAAGGCTTAGAATGCCCCAGGGCTTGCCTGGGATCCAACACTAGGTTAGTGTTTGTTAGACGGCACTCGCTTGGTGAGTATCTCCCATCCTAGCACTTGTCTAGTCCTTCCATCTTCGGGATAGGTCCAGCATACAACGTCTTTGGGTTCGGCTCCAACATCACGTCCTTCATGTGGTTCATCTAGCATACCTAGATGAGATGCAAGATGCAAGTGCGTGAATATGAAGAATGGTAATATGACATGCATCACATAATAGCTTTCAAGGCAAACATAAGATCATGCAAGACATAGGCACCTAGAGTTATTTAACTAAACATCACATAACCTATTATAGAGAGATAGCAAGCATATTAGGCATGGCACACAAGTGAACTTAAGTTTAGATATTGCACGCATGCATCGATCAAGAACTAACCAACATATTTAGCCAAAACAAGAGCAAGCTAAAACAATCACCTAGCACATGTATAGAAATCTAGACAGCAGCATAGCAGTCACTTGTTTTATCCATAACTGGAGATCTAGACATCCAAGACTTTCTGGAAAGTTAATGAAATTGCCTACAATATTGTTATTATCACCAGAAGCTTGTTCCAAAGCTAACCAGGTCAAACATGCCAATGTTTTAGATCTACGCACAACTAGGACAGAAAAGTAGTAGTAATTTCAAAAATACAAAACTAGAGTTACAGACATCAAACAAGCATGAACCTTAACTTTATAGAAATCTTATTAAATTATATAAAACATGTTTATTATCGTCACAAGATGATTCCACAATTAACAAGGTCAATCAAGCACAATTGAGCACCTCTATCCAGACATGGACAGATTCTGCTATGCAACTTCACAAGCTTATAACTAGAGCTCTGCAACATCAAAAGGGGTGATCTAGGATAATTTAGAAATCTTAAGGAAAGAACTATAACTCTTATATTATCACTAAGACATGATTTAATACTTCACTAGCTCAAACAATGAAATCTTTCAAATCTGCACAGAACATAGATCAAACATGACAAATCATTTGTCAAATTGATAACTCCTAAACTATCAGGCCTATGGTCATGCAATTTGAACACAAGCAGGATTATGAAATTATCTACAACTTTGGTATTCACTATCACCACAGCAAACATCATTTACTCCATAAAAATAATTGCACAAGCAAAACTGCACATGCAGCCCAAACAGCCATGGTATAATTATAGATAGAAAACTGATAGGAACTTCAGAGAAGCATAACTGGAGTTCTAGACCTCCAACAAACATGAATCATAACTTTTTTAAAGTCTTATGAAGTTACCTACAACTTTATTATTCTCATCTTAAGATGATTCTAAAGTTAACAAGGTCAATTAATCCAATAAATGCATCTCTCTCCAAAACATGGACATAATCTGACATGACACTTTAAACAGCTATAACTAGAGTTCTACATGTCCAATAAATGTGATTCTAGACTTTTTAGAATTCTTAGCAAATTATAAACAACTTTGTTATAAACACCTAGAACTAATTATACAATTAAAAAGTCCCCACAGTACCAACAAGGCAACCATGTCTGGGTTTGGGTTGAAACAGCCACAGAAATTTAAGCAACTATAACTAAAAATCTACTTAACCAAAAATTATGTTATTTAGCTTTTTAAAAATCTTAAGAAATGTACTATAACTCATTTATTGTCATCATGACATGATTCATATCTTAGCTGAGCCAATTAATACAAACATGCAGACCTATTCAGAATAGGAGCAAAGCAACATAGGGCATTTTTTATTTTTATATCTCTTAACCTATCAAGCCTAAAATCCTGAACTTTTTACCAGACATCCACCATGAACTTAGTAGCACTCTATAAAAAGTTAACATTTATTTGAGCACAAGCAACTACAGTTATGAAAAAGACAAGACACAACTAGTATTAAAAACCTAACTACATAAAATGATTTTTACAGAAAAACTTTAAACTAAATAATGCCATATTATATATCTACTGCATATATAATTTCACAAGGATTCCAAAAAGTCTTCACTTACTATTTTACGATTTTTCTACTAATTATTATGAATTTGCAAAGTTGATCATCCAAATCTGCATAAACCAAAGAAAAGGAATGTAAATCTTGCATCGGGGACCCTGCAGTTTCCACAAATTAAACTCGAACAAACAGATCCTTTCTGGCACTATTCCACTAAGTCATGGATTCACACTTAGACCCTCCCACTTCTACAAATTTCCAAGCGAGGTCCCTGGCGTCATTCAGAGTAGAGGAGGTGGCCAGGAACAGCGACCCCGGCCGGTGGAGCTCCTTCCCAGCAGCGAGCGATGGCATCACGGCCAAAGGGGGCCCATATGAACCTGTAGAGGCACATGGCCTAGATGGAGAGAGCCTACGGGCGGGCGGCCACAAGAGCCGGCGGCTCGAGCCCACCCGAACTGGCGGCGATGGTGCTCCGGTGGCCTAAAATTATGGTGGAAAGGCGAGGGAGCTCGTACAGTCCAGCGTGCATTTGATGGAGGGCTTGGTGTAGGTGTAGGAGGGCTGTAGAAGAGGGAGTAGTGGTGGCAAGGGAGCTCGGCGGCAGCGGCCATGGTGGCTCCACTCTGGTGTGTCCAGAGAGCGAGTGAGAGCCTGGGAGAGCGCGAGAGGGAGCAGAGAGTAAGTGAGGGATGCCAGGGCAGCTCGGGCATCCGCTTTTGGAGGCACAAGGAGCAGGGTGGCATGTGGCAATGGAGGTGGGGCACACTATGGTGCATGGCTGCCACGACATCATTTTCGCAAACATCTAGCGGGCGACGGAGTGCTAGAGTTGGGATGTTGTTTTCGGCATATTCCATGCACATTTGGACCTTGGCGCTTGTAGCAAAGTTGCTTCTCTTCTGATGCTCTACAAACTTGATTAAGGGGTCATAGCCATTAGGTCATTGAAACAGTGGTTAATTAGCGTCCAATTTGCAAGTGTCAACGTGTTGACGCTGATTAATCAAATCCAAAAAATGATGGTTAAGACAAGGTCCAACGAGTGCCCTCGTTTTGCACGCTCTTCTCCACAATGTATACTCCAACTTTTATTTTGGGACCTGATCACGTTGCTCAAAAAAATCATGAGAATGTGAGATGCCAATGTCGATGACGATGAATTCCAGACTTGGAAAAAATTTAAGCACTAAAAACAGCTGCAGATTCAAAGTTTGAGCCTCAGTTTGACTTTCTTACAAGTTGATCTAGCTCTTGGTCCAAAAATAAAGTTTGTTCTACTCCTCTAAAACTTCAACTTTTATTAAGGTGCAACTCCATGCAAGTATTGTAAGCGATTGGTCAACACAGGTCAAAATAGCATCACGGTAAAGCTTAAATTAGAGTTTTTGACCGATTGAGGCATTTTCTTGACCTTTGCTCAACACAGAACCCTTCATGACTTTTGTTGTAGAGCTCAATTAGAGTCATTTGGGCAGGTATCAAGGTTTGGTTGATGACCTATAACTCTATTCACATAATAAAGCAATCCAAGAAAGATTATAACTTATCATTTCATGTGACTTCTTGATTCCAAACTTCATGAAACTTTTTCACTGGTCAAGATGGATGCATGTTGATGTAATGTACATGAAATAAGCTTGTTTGACATTACTCTTGCATAATCTTAACAAGGGTACACATGTAAGTAAAGGTGTGTTGTCCAAGTTTAAGTTGGAGCTCACTCTTGTAGATTTGATCTTGACACCTTCATCACCACTTAACATGTCATGTTTGAGCTCAAACCCATTGCTTAACCGGGTGACAAACACCTGGGGTGTTATAGTCCCTCCCCCTTATGAGAATCTCGCCCTGAGATTCCGGTGTGAAAGAACTTTTAAGGGAAGAGAAGCATGTCATCCATTTTCCAACATCAATGATATCCTTAGGCTACTTACTTTGAAGTATCAAAGAGGCTAATTTGGTCAAGACACTTTTTGATACTTGCTCTTTATAGTAAGTTTTTGTCTAAAGAATTTCCTTCATTGACTTCCATGAAGCATTGTTACTTTGAGAGGAATCCACGTCAGCACAGCACTTCGTTCCTAGGATACGGAGAGTACTATGGAGCATAAACTAATTACCCACAATCTCTATTTCCCTAGTGGATATAGCATGGACCATGTGAACTTTGCACTAGACTGCAAGCTTCTAGGAAAGCTACTCATTTCAATGGTTCCATGTTCATTCACAAGTTCAAAAAGCAGGTTCTCTACCAAAGTAGCTTGGGTATAAACCTTTCATAAGAAAATGAGATCACATATGGGGTAAACATCCTTTGTGGCTGTGAGAAACCGAGCAACCAACAGACAATGTCTGTGCCGGTCGTAACTATTCAATCATTCAGATGCCACTCGATGGAAAACTACATAATGTTTCATGTGTGCAGTTCTCTTTCTCTAATGATAACACTGTATAATCTGAGTCTGTTGAGTGAGCGGTGAATGTGATAGTTGACTCTATTGACTCAGTGTTTTTCGATCGATCATTACTTGAGGGAATCCTCGTTTCCCAGCGGCAACAGTTATTTAGGTTGAATCTGAGGTAATGTCTTGGGGTAAAAAACATGGAAGGTACCAAAGGACAAGTCCACCTTGGAAAACATTACTTGAAGAAGGATGACAACGAGGTCTGAAAGGTCAATCAAAAGTTGCAAGTATACCCGACTAGGAAAAATAGAACACTACTAAGCAGGTTGAGCACAATTTGCCTTCATGGTGCAGTGGCGCAGTAAGTTGGGTTGACTTGCACTAGTCACAAAATTAGCCTGGTTGGACTACTTTTGACATTGAGGCTTCCTTTCTAATGTCAATCAACAACTCAACATCAAAGTCTAAAATTTCTTGTTTGACACTTTTCAAATTGTTTTCAACTCGTAATGGCACAAATTAACTTGTAGAACACATTGATTGCTCCAGCATTGTTGATATGAGAGGGCAAAAAGCGAGGCACAAAAGGGGTGCAAGGAGTCTTCTCTAGGGCATCTAAAGTATTATCTAATGGCAAAACATTGACCATGTTGCTAATCTTGGCATCAATTACAACACAACATTTCTAATGAGAGGGATGATAGTAGTCAAGTAGAGAAATAATAGATTTTGTACCTCTCGGGTAATCAGTTCATATCTTGCAACTACTGCTCCATGGTGCACCAATTTTGGTAGGCATTTAGATCCAAGAGTCCTTTAACTACTGACCAAAATTTAGCTCAAACGGACACCATTTGACTATCCAAATAAATCATCTAACAAAACTGCTTTGTTCTAAAATTTTGTGACCGAACTGTCAAAACATCTCTCAAATCTGATGCTTTACTCAACCAATTCTCAAACCAACTTAAGACATCAAAGTACCTTAAGCGAGGAATGAGATTGCTAAGTTTGGTGTGAATTCAACCATGTTTGAGCCACTAATCACTGGCTTAAAGATAACCGGTTTAGTGCCATGAAATCTTGATAGATTTCCCAGCTCTTCTTTTCCTAGGATTTACACATTAGGAAGTGTGTTCTACACTCTAATTCTCTTTATGATAGCGGTAGCTTTCTCGTTGAGGATGGAGGCTAGGGTTTTCCTCATATGCTTCCTAGGGAACAACTTCAATCGTTGATATAGGCACCAGCTCACGATGCACAAGCATTGGACTGGTGGGCTATTTTTGCAGGGCACATTGCATACTTCATGTGGAGGGGTAGTCCTATAGGATAAGGGATTGTTTCCAACTACCCTTCTATACTTCCTCCAATAGGATCTTGAACAAATCCTTTGATAGCACCATAACATAATGATGCTAACCGAGACTAGGGATGTGCTTTCTTTAGCTCTTTACTTAGCTGATACAACATCTTGCATTGCCCGTGTGATTGTCCAAGATGGAATTGACTTGACGACACAGGGCTTGGAGAAGAAAGCAGTACTAGTATCGTTGACCGGCTTTGTAGTTTCTTTGCTTAACATTGTTCTATGAGATATGGCCTTCATAGTTACCAAGGAGTCGTTACCTAGCTAGAGATTAACATTCCTATTGGTAACTAATCAGTTGTCTCTCAACATTTAAAATCTCCAAAACTTTCTGCTTGACAGCAACAATCATAGTGGATGTGCAAACAGACAGTCACCCTAGAAGTCAGCAGAAAAGGGGCGACATCGAAGAAGGTTGGTTTTTGTCTACATGATCCTTATGCACCTAAAGATTGAGAACTTGGACAGGAAGCTCATGAGTACCATATGACCTATTATAGCACATAATATCCCTGGTCCATTTACTATCCGACTGATAACTTGTTCAATCTTAAGTGTGGTGCACCTTTCTGATCCAACGGGGATGACATAAGTTGCTCACTAGATGACCAATGTCATTACAGGGACAGTCAAGTAGAGTCACTTGTCTACCATCTCTTGTAGTCTGTTTATGTTCATGTCAGTGACCTATTCTTCAAAGGTTATCCTTTGGATGAACTCTAGAAGGAAATCCTATTGTATCTGGTTTGACATACAGAATCTTCTGACAAGATAAGGAGAGATAACCAAGGAAGAGCTCATGATGAAAATAACACATCAGTGTAGTTCTGTAATGGATCATGACTAGAAACCTCGATACCAGCAGCGCACCCTAGCAGCACAACCATGTGTCGACTGGCCACAAGGAGGCCCTAGGTTCTGTCGTGGCACCATAGTTGCTACTCATAACATCCATTACTGATCTCAAACCCAAAGTGAAATTTGTAGTTGCATCAGATTGGGTTGTATGAACAAGCACTATGCAAAGAAGGAATAGCAAGCAAAGGTAGTCACAAGGTTAGGAGTGAACAAGGAGGTGATCCGAAGATCAAAACATAGCAGCAAGAGAACATAGCTTAATCAGCCAAAGACAACTAGAGTAGGGGACTCCTGCCTAATTTCCATATACACCTTGTGTCCACCAAGAGGATTACCAGATAAAGATTAATATGAGATTTGGTCTTACCGAGCAGCAACATGGGATCAAGATTGATAAACATCTAGAGACTTGGAAGGGTTGGAGACAAAACAAATGAGATTTGAGGGACAGAGCCAATGCACTGACTAGGGATTTAGTTGATAAAGCAACTGACATGATCTGCGAGGAAAAGGTTCCAAAGCTAGGATAGATAGCCATTAGCGTTGCACCAAATCATCTATAGGAGAAGGAGCAATGAGGTTCGACAAGGATTTTTGAGCAGGGTCCTCCCACACAGGAGCGAGACAACCACGACACATGCAAGCATTCAAGGGAACTAAGCTTGGGCTAAAGGTCAAGCAAAGGCATGGATATAGGTCTTCAAAGTGCAACGTTCAAGGGCTAACAACCATGTGTACAGGCTCAGGCTCCTAAGAGAGAACTTAATTGGAGATGACCACCAAGAGATTATCAAAACTTAGGACACTGTTCTAGGATAGCGCTCTTCAACATTCATATGCTCACCAAAGGCAAAAGGGATGATAGCTACGCATTACCTAGATAACGAGCATCCACACCTACATCATGGTCTTAAGCAAGCATTTCGAATATACTCAATCCAATTAGCTTAAGCGACTATTACTAAGCACAAAGCTCATATATAACAAGCAATCATCTACAGTAACAACACTACACATATCATGCAAAACATGGTGGAAAGGTACTGTTATCTTTTGTTTCCTTTTTACTGAGTAGGTGAACATATCTTAAGAACAAGTTTTACTTATACTTAGCAAATTAGTTTTTGAAGGGATGAAGTTTTTGCTAACTACTTACTTGCGATCTATTTCCTTTGGAAGCAAACATACAAGGCTGAAGCTAATCACACACTATCTTCAAGCACAGCTATTCAAGCGGCATGGAACAAGGTATTTTGTCTAGCTTCACACAGGGAAGATAGTAACCTCTCATGGATTATAAGTTACTTAGTATTAGAACAAAGTGAGGGAAGCATATTTATGCACAAGCACAATCATGATGCATGACCGTCCTATTCGTCCTCACAAAATTGCCAGCCTAAGATAGGAATCACGTTCTATGTCGGTGGCATAACACGTACTCTCTCGATATATAGCTAGTCGTTAGCTACATTCAATCTACGCATTCAGTGGTTAGCGTACCTACAGAAGGATTTCATTTCAGCCCAATCCCAAAATTATATATGCAGAAATGAAAGTCTGGGCTTTAGGTTGCAAGCTAAATACTTCCATATATGTATACCCATATATATACTTCCGTATCAAAGCTACCTGATCATTAAATTTGCTACCCACAATTAAATACGCACCATACACACATGCAAGCATGCATATACAGCCATATCAAAGCTAGCTCTCCCCAACCGCACACTCACATCTTACGGTCATGCCACTCATCAACTTACCTTCTTACTTGGACATAGAGGTATAGTGATCCATACATTACCATTCAAGCGAATGGCATCCATACAATAACACGCCGTATGGACAATGAAATAAAAATTGCAAGAAGCAAACCCCCCCCATAGTTAGTGTTAGTTTACTTATTGCCACCTAGTAGTCCTTAATTGGGCATAAAGGAGGATGTCGCTAGCATAGTGTTGCAAATTAGTTTTTACAAATTTGCTTGTAGCTAAAGTTTTAGTTAAAATAGGCTTTTTAAAACCAAAACTTTATTTTTAAAACTATGTACATGATGGTATTATGCTTAATCTTGTTCTGATACCAGCTATGATAGAACCGCCCAATTTATACAAGATCAAGTACGGCTATCCCCGCTAACACGTTGACACGCACATACTTTCACTTATATAAACCCGGTAGTCCACCGAGTGTCACGAAGGACCTTGGTAAATCAACATCACAACCAAGATCGCGTGATTAAGCAAATACACATCACATACACAGAGTTGCAGCGGAAATAATATTACAAAGGAAAATTTTGCTGTGGGACACTCCACTTATGTGAAATTTGCTGTGGGACACTGGAATATTTTTTCTTTGCTATGGGACACTAATTTCTTTGTTGTAGGACACCGCCCAGTGTGCCTAGAGCAAAGAAAAAAATACAGTGTCCCATAGCAATTTCATGAAAGAATAGTGTCCTGTAGCAAAATATGCCTATTACAAAGGAGTTCACAAATATTAGTACAAGTTTGGGGTTCAAAAACCGATTAGTGAAAACAACATATCTTTCAAATGATTACATTAATATAAGTTCTAAATACATTGCTAACATAAGTGACATCCTCATATAAAAGCATATAGATGAGAAATAAATATAGAGTCACCAAGCCCACCGGTGGTTAGCCACCATCTTCAGCAGGCCGAGAACTTCACCTGCAACATGGTGGGATAAACCCTGAGTACTCGAATATACTCAGCTAGACTTACCCATCATAAACCAGAAATAAAGTGACACCAAGGAGTATGCAAGGCTTTGTAGGTGGAGGTAGTTTGACTAATATTTTGCATAAAATCGATTAACTCAGTTATACAATTATACTTTGGTCATCAAGTTAATTATAGTTATTCATCTCTAGATTAGCAACTAACCTATGCCAAACATGTGGTATATCATTTAAGGGCATACAATAGTAACCATAGCCTGTGTAGTAATTCCATGTTTATCCGAACCATCACATTCCATAACACAATTACTACGATGTTGGAGCTAGCCAAGTTTCTCACTGTCCGGGAGAGACGGCGATTTGAATCAATTTCAACTAGCTGGGAATTTATTCCTAACCCAAACCTAGGTTTACAAGCCACGGTAGCCTTAGGTCACCTTTGGTACAACTCAGGTCCACATTTTGTGGGTTCGCCCAGTGCCACACAAACAGGGATGACTAGCTGCCAGGACAATCAGGACTACCCTGCCCTTGGGCTCATGTCTGGCTCCCCACACATCCTTACTACCATCCAGAGTGCACACTTTTATAGAGCGAGGCTCGGCCTAAGTTGAGCTACTCGGCTTCATGGTCGGAATGAGTTTTCTGGCCAGCTAAGTATAGGCATGCGTTCAATCTTGTCAGAAGTGCCAACAATGGTACGGTCCCTTAACCGACACAGACGGGGATAGATCCACACCCAAGACCTCTATATCCTGTTGCTTCTCTATCGACATCCCGCCCAGTCTCCATTCATTATTAACACATGGTTATTTCTACGATAGCAAATATAGCCAACCATGCTTTGGTACCAACCTATATCTTGCAGATGACAGGAAATCACCCGACTTCTATCGGTCTAAGCATTGCTAAGCATACATTCGATCCTAGACTTACATAGGGTTCAAGGTATATTTCTGGACAAGGTAGTTCTATGCATCAAGTGGTTCCAATCAACTCTTATAACCTAAATGCATAAACATAAAGAACTTAAGTGATATTTGTAAAAACATAGGAGGCTTAGAATGCTCTGGGGCTTGCCTGGGATCCAACACTAGGTTAGTGTTTGTTAGACGACACTCGCTTGGTGAGTATCTCCCATCCTAGCACTTGTCCAGTCCTTCCATCTTCGGGATAGGTCCACCATACACCGTCTTTGGGTTTGGCTCCAACATCATGTCCTTCGCATGGTTCACCTAGCATACCTAGATGAGATGCAAGATGCAAGTGCATGAATATAAAGAATGGTAATATGAGATGCATCACATAATAGTTTTCAACGCAAACATAAGATCATGCAAGACATAGGCACCTAGAGTTATTTAACTAAACATCACACAACATATTATAGAGGGATAGCAAGCATATTAGGCATGGCACACAAGTGAACTTAAGTTCAGATATTGCACACATGCATCAATCAAGAACTAACCAACATGTTGAGCCAAAACAAGAGCAAGCTAAAACAATCACCTAGCACATGTATAGAAATCTGGACAGCAGCATAGTAGTCACTTGTTTTATCCATAACCGGAGATCTAGACATCCAAAGAAGGTGATCCTAGACTTTTTGGAAAGTGAATGAAATTTCCTACAACATTGTTATTATCACCAAAATCTTATTACAAAGCTAACTAGGTCAAACATGCCAATGTTTTAGATCTGCACAGAACTAGGACAGAAAAGTAGTAGTAATTTCAAAAATGCAAAATAGGAGTTACAGACATCAAACAAGCACGAACCTTAACTTTCTAGAAATCTTATTAAATTATATAAAACATGTTTATTATCATCACAAGTTTATTCCACAATTAACAAGGTCAATCAAGCACAATTGAGCACCTCTGTCTAGACTTGGACAGATTCTGCCATGCAATTTCACAAGCTTATAAGTGGAGCTCTGCAACCCCAAAAGGGGTGATCTAGGATAATTTGGAAATCTTAAGAAAAGCACTATAACTCTTATAATATCAATAAGACATGATTTCATACTTAACTAGGTCAAGCAATGAAATCTTTCAAATCTGCACAGAACATAGATCAAACATGACAAATCATTTGTCAAATTCGTAACTCCTAAACTATCAGGCCTAAGGTCATGAAATTTGAACACGAGCAAGATTATGAAATTATATACAACTTTGGTATTCACTACAACCATAGCAAACATCATTTACACCATGCAAATAATTGCACAAGAAAAACTACACATGCAGCCCAAACAGCCGTGGTACAATTATAGATAGAAAACTGATAGGAACTTCAGAGAAGCATAACTGGAGTTCTAGACCTCCAACAAACATGAATTATAACTTTTTGAAAATATTATGAAGTTACCTACAACTTTATTATTCTCATCTTAAGATGATTCTACAGTTAACAAGGTCAATTAATCCAATAAATACATATCTGTCCAAAACATGGACAGAATCTGACATGCCACTTTAAACAGCTATAACTAGAGTTCTACATGTCCAATAAATGTGGTTCTAGACTTTTTAGAAATCTTAAAAAATTCTAAACAACTTTGTTATAAACACCTAGAGCGAATTCTACTACTAAAAAGGCCCCACAGTACCAAAAATGCAATCCTGTCTAGGTTTGGGCAGAAATAGACACAGAAATTTAAGGAATTATAACTAAAAATCTACTTAACCAAAAATTATACTATTTAGCTTTTGAAAAGCTTAAGAAAATTACTATAACTCATTTATTGTCATCATGACATGATTCATATCTTAGCTGAGCCAATTAATACAAATATGCAAGCCTATTTAGAATAGGAGCAAAGCAACACAGGGCATTTTTAATCTTTATAGCTCTTAAACTATCAAGCCTAAAATACTTAAATTTTTACCAGACATCAACCATCACCTGAGTAGCACTCCATAAAAGTTTTAAATTAATTTGAGGACAACAACTGCAGTTATGAAAAAGACAAGACACAACAAGTATTAAAAACCTAACTGCATAAATTGATTTTTACAGCAAAAACTTTAAACTAAAGCACACCATATTATAGATCTATTGCATATATAATTTCACAAGGATTTCAAAAAGTCCTCACTTACTATTTTATGATTTTTCTACTAATTACTATGAATTTGCAAAGTTGATCATCCAAATCTGCATAAACCAAAGAAAAGGAATGTAAATCTTGCATCGGGGACCCTGTCGTTTCCACAAATTAAACTCGAACAAATAGATCCTTTTGGCACTATTCCACTGAGTCATGGATTCGCACTTAGACCCTCCCACTTCTTCAAATTTCAGCGTGAGGTCCCTGGCGTCATTTAGAGCAGAGGAGGCGGCCGGGAACATCGACCCCGACCGATGGAGCTCCTCCCCGGTGGCGAGCGGTGGCGTCATGGCCAAAGGGGGACACGCAAACCCATAGAGGGGCATGGCCTAGATGGAGAGAGCCTATGGGTGGCCAGCCATAGGAGCCGACAGCTCGAGCCCGCTCAAACTGGCGACGACGGCGCTCCGGTGGCCTGAAGAGACAGCGAAAAGGCGAGGGAGCTCGTACAGTCTAGCGTGCATCCGATGGAGGGCTCGTTGTAGGCTGAGGAGGGCTGTAGGAGAGGGAGCAATGGTGGCAAGGGAGCTTGGCGGCGGTGGCCATGGTGGCTCTGCTCTGGTGCGTCCAGAGAGCGAGTGAGAGCGTAGGAGAGCGCGAGAGGGAGCAGAGAGTGAGTGAGGGATGCCAGGGCAGCTTGGGCGTTTGTTTTTGGAGACGCAGAGAGCAAGGCGGTGCATGGCAATGGAGGTGGGGCGCACTGCGGTGCATGGCTGCCACGACGTCATTTTCACAAACACCTGGCGGGCGACGGAGTGCCAAAGTTGGGATGCCGTTTTTGGCATATTCCATGCACATTCGGACCTTGGCGCCTATAGCAAAGTTGCTTCTCTTCTGATGCTCTACAAACTTGATTAAGGGGTCATAGCCATTAGGTCATTGAAATAGCATTTAATTAGCATCCAATTTGCAAGCGTCAACGTGTTGATGTTGATTAATCAAATCTAAAAATCGATGGTCAAGACAAGGTCAAACGAGTGCCCTCTTTTTGCACGCTCTTCTCCACAATGTATACTCCAACTTTTATTTTGGGACCCGATCACATTGCTCAACAAAATCACGAGAACGCGAGATGCCAATGTCTATGACGATGAATTCTAGACTTAGAAAAATTTTAAGTACTGAAAACAACTGCAGATTCAAAGTTTGAACCTCGGTTTGACTTTCTTATAAGCTGATCTAGCTCTTGGTCCAAAAACAAAGTTTGTTCTACTCCTCTAAAACTTAAACTTTTATTTAAGGTGAAACTCCATGCAAGCACTATAAGTAATTGGTCAACACAGGTCAAAATAGCATCACAGTAAAGCTTAAATTAGAGTTTTTGAACGATTAAGGCATTTTCTTGACCTTTGCTCAACACAAACCCTTCATGACTTTTGTTGTAGAGATCAATTAGAGTCATTTGGGCAAGGTATCTAGGTTTGTTTGATGACCTATAATTCCATTCACATAATAAAGCAATCCAAGAAAGATTATAACTTATCACTTCATGTGACTTCTTGATTCCAAACTTCATGAAACTTTTCCACTGGTCAACATGGATGCATGTTGATGTAATGTACATGAAATAAGCATGTTTAACATTACTCTTGCATAATCTTAACAAGGGTACACATGTAAGTAAAGGTGTGTTGTCCAAGTTTAAGTTGGAGCTCACTCTTGTAGATTTGATCTTGACACCTTCATCACCACTTAACATGTCATGTTTGAGCTCAAACCCATTGCTTAACTGGTGACAAACACCTAGGGTGTTACAATCGCTAGCTATGCCATAGACTCCTCGGTGCTCGGACATCACCAGCTACGTCGGGGACTCCTCGGCGCTCGGATATCGCCAGCTATGCTGAGGACTCCCTTGGTGGTTGGATCTTGCTACATCTCATCGGTGTGCTATCAAGCTGCTCCATGCTGTTTGGATCAGGGTGCTGATCTTGGGCAGCACATCTGGGGTCTTGATACATGCATGTTAGATGACGTCGGCAAGCTTTAGGCTTCTTTTATTTGACCCTACTACAAGATTCATTCTTCATCTTCCAGCAGGCTCAGGGACTAAGTGGCTACACTTCACCTGGTGGTGAATGTAGTGCTTATTTCTTGATTTACCCTCCTTATTGATGGAGTCTAAGTGGCTACACTTCTCCTAAGTGGAAGAATTTTCAAATTTTATCTTGAGCCCCTTACATCCTTCTAGCAAGCCTTACTTGGCTAAGTTCAAGGTCTCCTAACCAGTTAAACTGGTCGACATTGACTTTCACCGCCCAGGTCACTAGTTAAATTGGTCGGCTTTGACCTTCACCGCCCAGGTCACCAGTTAAACTGGTCGGCTTCGACCTTCACCGCCCAGGTCACTAGTTAAACTGGTCGGTTTCGACTTCCACTGCTTGGATCACCAGTTAAACTGATCGGCTTCATGTCAAAGTGCTCGGACTTGTTCAAGACAACGTTGCTCAAAGGATACAAGGCACTCGAGGACTAGCTATAGGGGATACGACCCTCGGTATCCACAAGACAAGATATGGGTTGCACCATCAGAGGTGGCCCAGCCCACAAGATCAAGGCGTGCATGGCACTGGTAGACGTATACCACAAGATATTGTATAGTACCAAATAGGATACTTTCCTTGTAACCCTACCCCTCCAGAGTATATAAGGAGAGACAGGGGTCCCCTAGTCGACATCTATATACATCTCAATGCAATACATCAGAACACAGGATGTAGGTATTATTACCATCTACTACCGTGGGTATACCCCTCGGTAGACTACCGACCAGATTTCGTCGATAGCCTATATGATCCAAATAGACCCTAAGTAGAGACTCATTTTTCATTATTTCATAATTATTAGGAGCTCTAGTTATATAGCCTTGATTTGTCAAACTATATAGTTCAATAAAAGTTTAGGATTTAAATGGTTTGACCATGGTAATATGCCATTTGAATTACTAATGTCATCTGATTATGTGGCGACATCTAATTTTGTATACACAAACTCTACACACATTTCAAGGGATGTCAAGTAGGTCAAACTTTGAAAAATGTGTTAAATGCTTGAGCATCTCTGAACTTGTTAAGAGGTGTCACTTAGGTCCACGAACTTAAAAAACATCTCTAGGTCCCTAAATTTGTCAATTAATGCACCAAAGTGATCCGTATAGTCCAGAAATGAACCTGCAATGCATCATTTTACAAGTTTAGAGTGTGTGGTGCACCATTTTAACCTATGTGGCAGCCCACAAGTTCAGAGATTGCTGATGTATTTGACTCTTAAAAAATGAACTTTACCATGTAAATATTTGCATATGGTTATATACTACTAAAGCGATGCACCCTCCTCGTTTCAGCTCTAGCTTCGCCACTGACCACAACCACTGTACACATGAACCAGTGGAGCCACATGGGCCAACTTCACAACTAGTACAGGCTATTACATTATATATTGGAGATGGCTGGTGTTAGCTTTTTAAACCCTAATATTATTTGCTCTAGGTTAGCCAAGTGCTGAGAGTGGCTAGAGTAGAGAGATTTTATCTCCTCATGCTCTATTTTTTTAATCAAGTGGGAGGATGAGTGGAGGTGGATTGACCTAATTTGTATAGGTGAATTCATGGTTGGTTAATAGAATAATTTATGAAATTCTTGAGTTCATCTTGTCCCTCCTTCGTTTTTCCTTTCTAAGTTTTTGGGCTTTTTCTTGGAAAATTGTTCCGCACTTTTGGTTGTATTTTTTGTGAAGATTTTTGGGGAAAATCAGTGGTAGGACATGTAGGACGTAGCCCTATCATCAACTTGTTGCATTCCCTCACGAGCACCTCTAATCGATGGCTTTTACCAAATCTCCCCACTCCCTAGGGTTTCTTCGTCTTTCTGAAATTAGTTCTTGATTTTTTTATCTTTCTGAGGTTTTGCTATCTGAGATGAGTTGCACATGTTGTGGCAAGGCTACTGCTAGAATCTCATCTCAATTGGACTTGATCTGGTCAAGGTTTGGACCAATTTTCCATTTTGCGCTCCTTCTAAAATTTCCCTACTCGAGATCATTTTTGCAAACACCAGACACACCCCATTGTTCGGTGGGCATGCATGTGGGCATGTGTGTATGTGTTTCTGGTAAGTGCAGACCATCTGGTGGAGATATGAATGAAGAAGATGGCAATGAAGAGGCACATCTAATAGATTTTAGGACTGGGTTATGGTGGATGGCAACGGATCTGGTGGTGGGGGAGCCATTGGGACTGAGCGGAGAGGTGGAGGCAGTGGGGCAAGCGGTTGTCGGGGGCAGGTGCGGACGTGTAGAGGAAGATTTGATCTAGACTCCCCACTTTATATCTAAGGGCAAAAAAATTCAATGATGATTATCCTTAGATCACTTAGTTGTTGGCTAGACGGGCTAAAAAATATGTGTACGTGCTTGGAGTTTAAAACAACCCATATGTGATCCTACCTAGATGAAAGTAGCCCTCAAGAACGTCACTCAGCTCTTTTAGCTTTCAATCTAAGGGCATTGCAAGGGATTAAGGAGGATTCAATCCCCTAGCAGAATTCAAAATCTTCCTCAATCCCCTCTAATCCTCTCGAAATTGAGGCTAACCGAACAAACCATTAGGCCTATTTTGGATGCACTTGTACGTATCCAATCCGCCTCAATCAATGTGCATTGGAGGAAATTAAACTTTCACTCAAATCCACTTCAGTACACATGAATTAGATGAGTGCATACGAGTGCATCCAAACAAGCCTTTAGTGCACTACCCCAGACCAGTTTTTCCCCCACGGTTAGGACCACTCCCGTCGGGTTGAAACCTCCATCACGGGCGCTAGTCCCTTCCCTCACGTGCATGGAAAACTGAGAGGGAAGAAGGTCATACCATCAAGGACGCTCTATGGACCCAAAACCAAGCTGATGCCCCCCGAAAAGCAAGATTGGCGCGCTCCAATCCTAGAGCATGGCCCACGGGTAAGAGAGAGGGAGCGAAAATAAGGGCGCGGTCGCGTAGCTGGAAGGCGCACATAGCACGTGGGGGAAAAATCTCCCCCCTCCTTGTCCTGTCACCTGCCCACCTCCCAGATTCATCTCCCCATTCCCCTTCCCTTTCTCTCTCTCCCTCTTGGATCTCGGTAGCCAGCGGCGGAGCACGGCAAAGCGCTGGTAAGGCCATCCAAGCTTCCCCAACTCCGAGCACCAACGAGCACCCCCAACGCCTGTGGCATGAGCTCCCCCAAGCGGTGGCGCGAGATCTCCCAAGCGGTGGCGCCAGATCCTCGGCAGCAGCGCGAGCTCCCTCAAGCGGCAGCACGAAATCCCCTAGTAGCGTGAGCTCCCCTAGCGGTATGGTTAAAGTAAGCACCCTTTCTCCGCCCTTCCTACCATACCAAGCCGAGCACCAGACGGACCCTAAATCTATTTGCCAATTTGTATTTCGATCTGATCTAATCACAAGCGTATGCACCAGGGCTAGGTCACCAGGCCGGCGGCCATCCTTCCAGTTGCGCAATCTTCTTCCCCTTCTCCCCTCCCTACTCTAGGTCGCTCGCATGTCACCAGGACACCAGGATCTGAATGTTCTGTGTTTCATAAAGTATACAAGGGCAGTCCAGATATTTGATTTATAAAGCATACATAAAACTAGTGAGTTTTGTTCCCTTCCAATCTTGTTTGCATTCTTGGTATTACATATTTTGCAGATTTATTTAATAAATTTATGTTAGTATTTATCCTTACAGTTTGTGGTGTTTATTTCCCCCATGTAATTTTGTTCAGCTAGCTCCATGATTTTGCATTGCTCACCTCAATGTCTCTACCCAATGCTGTTTTGACCTTTTCTTTGCAGGTTGGGTGCATCATTGCAAACTGAAAGAGCTACTGTGCTAGGAGCCTTTTGGAGATAAATCTAATAAAAGGTAATACAGCACTGAATTGTTGAGCTAACTGCTTTTAAGAAGCTATCTTATTCATTGCTTGTAACTAGTAGCTATCTTATTGAGATAAATACTAGTTATGCATAGATCCGGCTTCGGCACTGAATTTTTTAGAATGCCCTTATACAGACTGCTAAAGCACTGAACAATAGACCTTGAATATTATGCTTTGACTTATCAAAATGTTTGTTTT
Organism: Miscanthus floridulus; assembly: GCF_019320115.1. NCBI lineage: Eukaryota > Viridiplantae > Streptophyta > Magnoliopsida > Poales > Poaceae > Miscanthus > Miscanthus floridulus. Next base: position 130,083 of record NW_027096464.1, on the reverse strand, counting down.
CAAATAAAGGATTGCAGCATTGAGGGTAAGATGTAGTCTGCCTTATGTTCTTCCTATTCTTGCTTTGTGGGAAACATGTTTTTTATGTGTAGACTATCAGATTTATAACTTGTCTGCAAATATGAATAGATAATGCATTACAATTTAGCAACACACCTGCTGGCCTCATCTATTACTACACACTGTGAAGCACTACCTGTACTGTGTGGACATTAAAAAATTACATTGCCTCTGGTTTAGGTGCACAATATGAGATATAATCCAACAGTGCACAATGTACAAGAAGCAAATGCTTTTATATTGTTTTAGGCAATTTATTTACCCATCTATAGTGATGGTAGAACACTGAATTTGAACAAAAGGCACTGAATTTGTATTGGGCGGCTGCATTTTTCACTGATTTGCTGAACAAACATGCAGTCCATTTGTCCTCGCTGAGTTGTGCCTTATTACCTAGATATAGGTTAATAAATTGTTTTAACATTTGTATGCACTTTTGTCAATTTACATTTGGCAACTACTCCTGCATAGATATCTGAACACTTTTGGTTCTAAAAATATGTTCCTTTTCACTTTTGTTTCTAAAGATAGTTTTGCTTGGATGAAGTTTTCACGTATGTTTCTAAGGACAGTTTTGCTTAGATGAACTGATGAAGTAGCATATGCTACTTTAATGTTTCCTTTCACCATATGATATTAAGGGAATCCTTTTCTTGCAGGTGAAAAGGAGCAAACTGCTTCCGTAGAACAAGACACTTTTCAGCTAGATTAGGTAAAAAATATTCATCAACTATCGTATTCCTACTTTACCTTTCCTCACTAGAAGCATGCGTATGCCTACAGTTTTTCACATGTTTCAGGTCATCGACCATATATGGACTGTTTTATTGCTTTACCAAAGCAAATTTTGCTACTTGTACAGAAAGTGGGAAAGGGGAAGCATTGTCTTTACTTATATTTGCTTGAGCTCCAGCTGTCAATTAATCTCATATTTGTACTGAATGCCATATAGAGTGACTTTGCTGCAAAATTTGGATCTGAATGCCATAAACAACGACTTCGCTACCATCACCTATCTCTACAGGTTCCCTTCTTCCCTGCCTTTTAATATTGACCGAATGATTTCCATGTCTTATTTGGCTTCTTTGAAAATCATTTCTTTGGATCTGAATATAGTTGTCACTTAGGGCTGAAGGAAGTGTAAGAATTATTTTTAAGAGTGTGATCAGATTGCCAAAACAATGAATTTGGAGATTATTGTAGTGTTCATTTATTCTGTACAGCATAAATGAACCCTAATATAGTATCAGGTAGCTTTGTGAACTGAAGTAAATAATCAGATTTGCTCTAGTTACTATATTCCTGGTTTTAGATATAGCATGTTAGCTCTTTCTTTCTCAGCCATCCCTGCTTGTAGTGCTCTCTATGATCACTCTTTTAATTCGGAGACGTTGGACAAGCAATCAGCTATATTGTTTTACTGCATATTTAACAAAATTTCTCATGATTCATTACATTTTTCTTGTTTTGCCTGTAGGATATGGAGATGAATGGATGTGTAGCAGCTACTATGTGTTGCTGTCTAAGGGCTTGTAGGAAGTAGTAATTACTAAACTTCTATCTATTTCCTGTATGTTAGTTGCATGAACTATAGCATTGTAACTTGGGTCTGCGTTATTTTGCGAGGCCTTTAGAATGTAGCTTAAAATTTATTGGCTATTCAACTATCTAATGTATGAACACCTTGAATGATGATTATATGTATGACACTTGAGTGCAACATTTAATGCTGGCTTGTGTGTGGATAAAAGGATCGGCTATGATTTGAATAGTTCAGTTAGCGTTTATCCACATTAAAATATGCCAGTGAGCTTTTATTCATATTAATATGAAGCATCCCTGACGGCTGCTCACCGATAGAGAAAGATTTAACCTTCTCTGATGGTAGTGTAATGGACAGGGAAAATTTGGATCTTCCCTGACGGTATTGTAACCGATGGGGAAAGTTCGAACCTTTCCTGACTGCGAGGAACTGACAGGAAACATGTTTGCTGACGGAGGAGGAAAACCGACAGGGTAAGTCTCTCTTGACGGTAGTTACCATCAGGAAATGGTAAACTGTCAAGGAAGACAGACTTTTCCTGACAGTTTTATTACTGACGGCTGATCCCCGACGGTTACCGTCAAGAGTAGCCTTTCCTGACGGTTTTGGCCACTTTCCGTGACGGTTCTGTCCGTCAGGAAAGAAAATTGCCTGGGGTAGTGGTGGGAATGATTCACAAGGGACACGTGCCATTCATTAAGACTGAGTTACAATGGACAGTACTACATCTCGCAAGATGCACAGAGGGGTTTTTTCTTTCATATGCAGAAGTATTATTCATCACTGTCTCACTGATTTCTAACATTATGATCTATAGGTTAATACTGTGGCATGATTATTGATCTCTCTCAAGAAAATAGACCACGATATATATGAATGGTTACCGGGCCACCATTTATATATCGCTGTCTCACGTGTTACAACTTTTTGTAGGTTTATTTCGTCAAAACTATGACCATTGCTCTTAGCGTTATTAGCATTAGTATATCAAACGAAATTGCATACTCAGTTTTATCAAAAAGAAACTACAGCTTCATTTATTGAACGAACCATACACACAGATCATGACTCATGAGAACAAATCAAGAATACACTGTAACACTGATCAGTAATTAACTGATCACCCCAGGCCAGACATATACATGCACGTGTGGTAGCCGCTGCATGCCTGGGCTATGTAGAAGTGTAACCACACCACTCATATATATATATGCATAAAGAGACAAATCAAAATAAATAGGCGGGAACTGACAGGAAGATCAATCAACAAATAAGCAATGAGCTGACAGGAAGATCGATGAACCACGGTCGGCTATGGACGACGACGATCAATTGATCATTTATGCGCAGTGGAAATCGTTGGGGCAGTTCTTGCCACAGTTGTTGAGGATGAGGCTGAGGTCGATGGGGAGGTTAAGGTTGATGCCGAGGATGTTGGCCTTGATGGCGGTGCAGAGGCAGACGGCAGCCTCCAGGTCGACGAGCCCGTCCAGCAGCGAGCAGCACGGCTGGTACGGCGGCGAGCCGATCTTGGCCTTCACCAGGCCCAGCACGTTGGCGCACACTCCCAGCTTCAGCGCGTCCCTGGGGCACGACCCGTGGTGGCCGCTGGGCGTCGGCGTCGGCGGCTTGGGGGCCGGCGGCGGCGGGCAGTAGGTCGCGCTCGCCACGGCAGCCAGGACCAGGCTGACTGCAGCCAGGAGGAGCGCCGCTCTCGCAGCCATGGCGATCGATCGAGCTGCTTGCACACGTATAGTAGGCTAGTAGCTAAGCTAGCTCGAGCTGCTGCTGCTAGTGCTGGAGTACTGCTGTGTGGGAGTGCGTGTGTGCATGGCCAGTGGTATTTATAGCGGTGATGGCGGATGCGAGATGGAGCCACGCCATGTGGTGCTCGAGCTGGCGCGTCTGGATCATTCCGCTTAGCGCTTATAAAATGTCGTTGGATTTTGGACGTGAGCATGCCCGTGAACCCAGTGATTGATTATATTCGTTGAACCGTGTAGGGTTCGTACGACTCTAATCCTGCTGTATTATTCTCTGCATGTTCTGGCCAGATCACATATATTCCTTCGTGTTTGGTTGCTGGATTTAGCATGTGAGTGAGACCTGCAATTGTCACCGGCACTGTTCAGGGGTTCAGGTCGTAAATTTTCAGATCCAGCCGTAGTAGGAAGGAGCTTGGAGATAACTTTCCTCTAGCGAAAATTCAATTGCATGATTCACCTCTCCGTCAGTCCAGCAGCGATTGTGACCCGGTGTCACGTAGCCTGCTAAGGGCTCGTTCGGTTGTATAAGAATCATTCTCTGGAACCATTTCCAGCTGGAATAATTGACTAATTTATATAACAATTGATCTGGAATAGTTTCTAGTCCCGTTCCAAGATAACCGAACGACCCCTAAGGCAGCTCACGAGGAGCCTCAGTGGGTGTGTAAGTGTGTCACTACTACACAAAAGCTTTATAGCAACAGGGACTTTTTTTAGGGGCAGCTCACGGTGGCCACGCTAGGGTCCAACGAGAGGAGCCGCCCCTATAAATAGAACAGTAGGGGCGGCTGGTGATACGAATCGCCCATACAAATGGGTTAATTTGTAGGGGCAGCTCAATTATCAGCTGCCCCTTGTTGATATTTATTAACTTGTCACTTGTTTAGTAGTCACCTATTATAAACATATATCTCCTAACATTATTTTAATAGGTTGTCATCCCTAGTGATGATGCCAGAGATGCTTGTTGATATTTCTTAGTGTCGCTACGAAGAACATAGTTTTAAATCTAGCCCCTAATAACAGCACTAGGAATGCTTGTTGATACTACATAGCATTACTACTAGACTAATACTAAGCAATTTTTTATTAATTATGTGACTAGGAAGAATAAATATATGAATAAAAAAGATCCGCAAACGCACAGATAATATACCATTGTAGCAGTTTACCCGAGAGTATTTCAGGTATCGTTATTTATATTTTTACCACAGAAAAGGTCTAGCATGGACATGTATTGATAACTTATACTATTGAAGGAGAAGTAAACCATAACAAATATTCTACTCATAATAGGGGTAAGTCATGGGATAATATATATATATATATATATATATATATATATATATATATATATATATATATATATATATATATATATATATAAGTATTGATAAATGATAAATCACTTAGAGTACTCCTTTCTAGGGCATTAGCATGGTCAGGTAGAATATTAGAGGAATAATTCCTAAGTCATTCCTATTACAAGTCAAAGCATACATTGATTAGTGTAATTATACCTAGTAATCATTGCTAAGATCATCGTCATATCTACACATAAGGGATATTACTAAGGAAGATTAAGAACATAGCTCGCCCTTCCTTCATAATCGAACCCTATGTGCGCCTATATTCGGGGAGTGGACTACAAAGGACTCAACGGGAGTGTCACGTCCGTGATCTACAACATGACCCAGAATATAGGGTGTATCCGTAGGTAAACAACGTATAAGCACCACGCTTACACAATATCAACCACTCACCCATGGTACCTTAGAGTGAGCGCTATATGAACTTATGCATGAACATGATGATAATCTAACTATACTAAGCATATAATCAAAGTAGACGATGAACATTATAACCAAGAACATGAATAAGATAAATACTAATATTATCATAACAATTGTAACTAGCATATAAAAGTAATGGAGGTACAAAATAGAGAGGGGTACAAAGATTATACTGAACCACGCTCCTGATACGATCGGGAATCCAAGCGAAGCTTGCTTGCCTCCCTCTAGACCTAGCCTAACTAGCTATGACCTAGAATATGGTGGAGCTCTGAGGATGATTAGGGTTTCTATCTTCTCAAATGACTTATGCCTTCAAGGGGGCAGAGGCTAATATATATAGGCCGGAGCGTCCAACATGAGCCCTTGGATCAAACCGACTTAAAGCACGGCATAGATGTAACCTAGGAGGCAGTGAAGAACCGACATTGCGACGCGGAGGCTGACAATGGGCCCCAGGGGCCGGACGGCCCCACTTGGCAGCCTCTCGCCCTCCGCTTCGATGTGGAGTCCTCTCGAGTCTTCTGGAACCTTTTGGTGTTCATTTTGTTGTAGATAAGCGCAATTAAATCTGACATGTAGGTCCACCTTGATGGTTTTCTGGATAAACCCTGTAGAAAATACAGATTCACCAAAACTCATGGAATTTGTTAGTTTAAACCCCTAAACCTTTGTTGGTGATTATATTTATGCCCTTATGCATGTTATATTGATGGTTTATAATGGTTGTTAACTACCGTCAACAAATTCCCCCAAGCTTAACCTTTGCTAGTCCCTTAGCAAAGCTAAACTTAGTAAATGGATCAGGAGTTGCTACAATGCTTTCACACCTAAAAAGTACACATGCGTTCAAACTAGAATTCTCCTCCATATTAGAATAAATCAATCTAACTTTCAAACTTACCCATATTACCTTCAACCATGTGTATATATATACATTTATATATATCCAAATAATTAGTCATTTAATGTATTTTCTTTTATTGTTGTCGTAAAAGATGGAGTATAGGAAGTCTTGGATGAATGGTTCGTTAAGGTGGAAGCCAGGTTTCCGTGAGGAGGTCGATAAACTTATTGAAGCCGTTGACATAGAATAAGGATTCAATTATATTGTTCGTGTCACGAGTGTAAGAACCATATAGCATGAGAGATGTGGATATCATCATATCACATTTAATTATGCGAGGATTTGTTGAGGACTACATAGTGTGGATTCATCATGGTAAAGCAGTTGTTGTTAACGATTACGATGATCCAAAAGACGACAACGAAACCCTAGACACCCTGTCCCAATATTCAGTAGAGCTTGATGCATGAATGGATCCCAAGTTTGGCAATGAACAAGGTGGTGATGCTGGTGGTTGGGATGGTAACGACGAAGGTGGTGCCAATAATGATGGCGGAGCATGTGTCGGGGATGAGATGATTTCAATGATTTGGAGGACATGATTCGAGCCCTTGGACTAGAGATTTTACTAAAGAGCCCGAAAGGTCTAAAAAATTTGGAAAGGGTGAAAAAACATCGAAGGAGACTGTGTATGGTGTTGACAAGGGTTGTCTGGCACACTGGACAGTGCTACGTTTTGTGTTTAAGCTACTCATCCTGAAGGCTAAGTATGGCTAGTCAGACTGTAGTTTCAATGATCTATTACGTCTCCTATCATGGTTGCTGCCATAGCCAAACTCAGTTCCCGCCAACACATGCCAAGTGAAGAAGGTTATAAGTCCATTGACAATGGATTTGAAAAAATCCATGCATGCCCCAACCACTGTATCCTTTTTCATGGCCACACGTTCAAGTCACTAGATAAATGTCCTAGGTGTGGGGCTAGTCGGTACAAGAACAATGACCTTTACAACGGGGATGAAGCCTCCACGAGGAATAAGAGGAAGAACGGTGGGAAAAGGTGGTACAAGATTCTCAACCCCCAGTGGACACTCCATTAGGCAACAATGCAAAGCAGAGAAGAATTTATGCCTTGGTAATATGGTACCTGCCAGTGGTCGACCGCTTAAGCCGTATTTTCCTAAACCCTAAGGAAGCCGCACTCATGACATGGTGGGATGACGAGCACAAGGTGGTTGATGATGTGATTGCACACCTGACCGATGGTACTCAATGGCAACGCTTCGATGACAAGCATAAAGAATTCAGCCCTGACCTAAGGAATGTATGATTTGGCTTGAGCGCTGATGGAATTAATCCCTTCAATGAGAGGAGCAGCGACCATAGCACATGGCCAGTGATCTTGACCATGTACAACATTCCAACGTGGCTATGTCAGAAGAGAAAGTACCTTCTCCTCACTATTCTCATTTTGGGTCCAAAACAAGCAGGCATTGATATAGATGTGTTCCTCAAACCTTTGATGCAAGAAATGGAGAGACTATGGAGGTATGGGGAGCCGATGTACGATGCATTTCAAAAGGAGGACTTCATATGTAGAGCCATGATCTTTGTTACTACCAATGGTTACCCTGTGCTGTTTGCTTCGCCTGGACAGATCAAAGGGAAGACGGGATGCTTAGTCTGCTTAGATGGTACTGCTTGGGTGTACCTGGATGCATCCAAGAAGACAGTTTACCTAAGGTACCGATGCTTCTTAAAGATAAATCACAGATACCGTAGCAAGATATACTTCAGATATTATGATAACAAGCCAGAGAATGAACCCCCTCTAGAGAGACGTAAAAATGGGCAACACGTGTTTGAAATGGTGAAAAACATGCGTGTGGTCCTCAGAAAGAAGAATCTAGATGGGACGAAGAAAGATAGAAGCACATATCCTGTCGACGCCATACCTTTCAAGAAACAGTCGATCTACTTTCAGTATCTGCCTTATTGGCCGGACTTGGAGGTCCCCCATGACATTGATGATATACACATGTAGAAGAATGTCTTTGAGAGTCTCATTGCTACCTTGATGAACACAAGCAAGACAAAGGATGGTCTGAAATCATGAAAGACATGGAGTAGCTAAATGTGAAGGCAGAGCTTCACCCGGTACCTGAGGGTAATAGAAAATACACTCTGCCCACGGCTAGCTTCAACCTGGCCTAGAAGAGAGGAGGGCGATATGCACTTTCCTTAGGGGATCAAAGTTCTGACTGGGTTTTCATCGAACGTGAATAGGCTAGTGTCATTGAAAGACCTGTCAATAAAAAACTTCAAGGCTCACAATTGTCATGTGATGCTAACAGTGTTCCTACTCATTGCTATCAGGGCTATAAAGCCAGAGTTCTTGAAAATGGCCATCACCCGCATGTGCTACTTCTTTACGAAGATCTCACAGAAGACGATTGGCAAGAAAGAGCTGAGTGACCTACATGATTTTGTGGTGGAGACCTAGAACCAACTAGAGATGTGCTTACCTCCCGCATTTTTTGATATAATGCCACATCTCATGATTCACATGGTTCATCAGATATAGGCCTTAGGCCCTTGCTACTTGCATGAAATGTGGTCCTACGAGCGGTTCATGTTGGTTCTAAGCCGATACATGCATAATTGAGTATACCTAGAGGGCTCCATGATAGAGGGTTACAGTACTGAAGAAGTCATCGAGTGCTATCAAGAGTACCTAAAAGTATAGAGAGGTATTGGTAAACCTGATTCTCGTCACAAGGGTAGGCTGGCTAGGAAGGGCACCAATGGGAGAAAAGTGTTCATTGACTATGATTACAAAGAAGTGAGTCAGGCGCATTACAGTGTCTTGTAGAGTACAGAACTAATGCAACCATACATTGATAAACACTTGGTTATCATTAATGAGGAGAGAAATGGCCGTACAGATGAGTGGGTTATGAAACAGCACAAGCAACGATTAACTACATGGTTGAAGTACCAAAACATACCGACTAGAGAAACCACAAATGATATTACCATTAGTAGGTTGGCGGCGGGGCCATCGAGACAAGTGACATCTTGGAAAGCTTATGAGATCAATGGGTACATGTACTATACCCATGCAAAGGATAGTACATGTGTGAACCAAAACAACGGCGTTCAAATAGAAGCTCTCGATGGAATGGGGCAAAAGATCTAATTCTTTGGCATCATTGAAGATATATGGGAACTTGACTATGGAAGGGATATATAGGTGGCCATGTTTTGATGTTGTTAGATCAAACAACACCAAGTGAACAAGGTCAGGTTGATAGTCATGGACCTCGATAGACCCTTAGGTGCTTGCTTCACGTGTCGCATAAGTTTTCTATTTACCTAACCTGCAAACTAACCTTCCCCAAAAAAGAAGACAAAGCACGTGGTTGCCTCCGGGAAACAGCACATTATCGGAGTTGATGGCGTGGACGATGTTGATTAGTACAATAACTACACAGAAATGCATCCATTCATAGACTTCCCTAAGAAGATTAGTGTTGTGTAAAAGAACCTACTCAAAGACATATTGCCATAGGAACGAAAAGGTGTCAAGGAGAAAGTTGTTGCGGGCTAGTTGTTCAACATGGAGTGTTTGTGTAAGTGTGTATCTGTGAGACTACATTTATGTATGTGTGTGTGACTACATTTATGTATGTGTGTGAGACTACATTTATGTATATGTGTGAGACTACATTTATGTATGTGTGTGAAACTACATGAGCGATATGTCTATTTGTGAACAATGTTTACTATCACTTTATCGGATTAAGAAATTATCAAAATAAAAGTTGTAGATCTTGATGAGTTGTACAACTTTAGTATTCATCACTTTTTCAGCTGAAATCATTTGGTATTTCAAAATCTAGTTTGAACTTGTCATTTTATAAAATTTAAAATTTGAATTGCTCAAACTTTGTCACACGAAAAGATGATCAAAATAAAAGTTGCACATCTTGATGAGTTCTACAACTTTGGTATTCATCACTTTTTCAGCTAAAATCATTTGGTGTTTCAAAATCTGGTTTAAAGTTGTAATCTTTTTAAATTCAAATTTTGAAATGCTCAAACTTTGTCACATGAAAAGATGACCAAACTAAAATGATAGAGCATGATTTTAGAAAAATTTAGGAAAAAACATCACATTTGGAGTTAGTACGAGGGAGAAAGACGTGTTACAAGTTTTAGCCAGAGATTAAAAAGAGAAATCACAATTGTTCTAGAAATCACAATTGTTCATCTCTTTTTAATCTCTGGTTAAGTCTTTCTCCCTCATACTAACTCCAAATGTGATGATTTTTTTACTTAAATTTTTTAAAATCGTGCTCTATCAAGTTATTGTGTTGATTTTGCCAATCTTTCCAAGTGACAAAGTTTGAGCAATTCAAATTTGAAATTTTAAAAATTGACAAGTTCAAACCAGATTGAAACACCAAATGATTTTAGCTGAAAAAATGATGAATACCAAAGTTGTATAACTCATCAAGATGTATAACTTTTATTTTAGTCATTTCTTCACCCGACAAAGTGATAGTAAACATTGTTCACTAATTCATAAATCTCTCATATAGATTTATGAATTAGTGAACAATGTTTACTATCACTATATCGGATGAAGAAATGACCAAAATAAAATTTGTAGATCTTGATGAGTTATACAACTTGGTATTCATCACTTTTTCACCTGAAATTATTTGGTATTTCAAAATCTGATTTGAACTTGTCATTTTTTTAAAATCCAAAATTTCAATTGCTCAAACTTTGTCACACGAAAAGATGACCAAAATAAAAGTTGTAGTCCTTGACGAGTTCTACAACTTTGGTATTCATGACATTTTTAGCTGAAATTATTTGGTATTTCAAAATCTGGTTTGAAGTTATAATTTTTTGAAATTCAAATTTTGAATTGTCAAAACTTAGTCACATGAAAAGATGACCAAAATAAAAGTTGTACATTTGATGAGTTATACAACTTTGATATTTACAACATTTTTATTTGAGGTTATTTAGTGTCCTCAAATTCTATTGGAAATTTTCAAATTCAATTTTTCAAATTTTTAAATATGTTTTTTAAAGAAGAAAAATAGAATTATATATATACATATCAGTAATTTGTTTTAATATATATATTTACATATATAGAGTAATCCAAATAATTTTATATATAAAATACAGATATAATATATATAGATTTAATAATTTATATAAATGGAAATAAATTTGTAGGGGCAGCAAGATCAGGAACCGTCCCTACAAATAAATTTGTAGGGGCGGTTGGTATTATAAACCACCCCTACAAATCTGTTGGGTATATAAGCAGCAGCGCGCCGAGGTGAAATTTTTCTAAGTCTTGGGCCCTCACTTCTCCACGACGCCGTCAGGATGCCAAATTTGTCCCCCACATCCCGTCGCCACCGCCGCTGCCTCCTAGACTTCTCCTGATGCCGGCGCCCCCTCTCCGTACCCTAGGCCACAGATCGACATCCCCAGGCCGCCACGACACTGCGCGCCCTATCTCCACGGCGGCTAGGGTTATAGAGCCCACGGCCAGCTGACCCGCCGTCACCTCCCCATCTCTGACCTCGAGCTCCGCCCACCCGCTCCATCCCCCGAGCCACCAAGCAAGTTAGGGTTTACAGCGACGCCGTCCACATCCAAGACCTGGTCCGCCGCCGCCTCCCCATCTCTGACCTCGAGCTACGCCCACCCGCTCCATCCCAAGGGCCACCAAGCAAGTTAGGGTTTGCAGCCGTGCCGTCCACATCCAAGACCCGGTCCGACACCGCCTCATCTCCGACCTTGTTGTGCTGCGGGCCCGTGCACTGCCCTCCCATGGCCCCGATGCTCGTGCGCTCTGGTGTCCGCATGCCTCCACCGGCATTCATGCTCCTCCACAGCTTCCCCTACAACCGACAGGTTCGGATCCACCACTGCTGCTGCTCGCTGCTTGCTGTTCCAACACTTGTTCCTGATGGTTTACCCAATGTGCATTGCATTGCCTTGGTTTGTTGCAACCTAACGATCCCAAAACGACGCTATGTGCATTGTTGCTTGAGCTTGTACAAGTTTTAGTTATGTCCTATGTGTGCTCCAAACCATGAAATTATTTGGAGCGTGATACGATATGCCTAAGTCCACTACATAGTGTGTTGGATTGAATGCCAATGTGAGCTTTTGGACCCTTCCATTGTGATCACAAATTTACTTAAAAATATTACTCAAACCTGCAATTGTGATCAAAATAAAAATTGCATGCTGCTTCTATATATGCCAACTGTTTCTATATATGCCCACTGTTTTATATATGCCAACTGTTTCTATATATGCCCACTATTTCTATATAAGCCCAATGTGTTTATATATGCCCACTATGTTTAGATATGCTCACTGTGTTTTGATATGCCCACTGTTTTTAGATATGCCCACTATGTTTAGATATGCTCACTGTCTTTACATATGCTCACTGCAGAGATATATGCTCATTGTCTTTATATATGCTCACTGTCTTTACATATGCTGTTAAAAAAAGAAATCCACACCCAGATTCCTTATATTTGTTTGAACAACATAGCAGTGTATGTGTATGTGTATATATCATATGAATGAGCTTGAACATGAGCCTAGGCTCTTGTCCCAGATTACTTGATAACATGTCATGTATTGAAAGTTGAGTTTGCTGGAAAAAAAAATCCCATTTTGTGCTACTGAACAATAGTTGCCACTTGCCCAAGTTGTAATGAGGATAGTTTGAACAGATCATTGCATAGTTGTTGTTTATACCTACTATTCCATAGTTGCTATTTTTTCTCTACACAAATTGTTAAAGAGCAATGATTTATTTAAGTACTGTAATGCTACTATCAATAACTGTTATTCCATAGTTGCTGTTTTTTTCTCTGATCATGTTTATATATATGCAGTGCAGTGTGCTAACCATGGCTTTCTCTTCTCTCCTCTCCTCTCCTCTCTTCTCTGTTGTTGACCATAGTTGCTATTTTTTTAAGCTCCTCTCTTCTCTCTTCTACTGCTCCTACTACTTGTACTGTTCTCTCCTCTCTCCTATACTACTACTTCTACTTCTCTCTTCTATTACTGTGGCTGCTCTATTTTTATTTTAGCAAGCAGCAGCCAGTCTCTTTTTAATTTTGGCAAGCAGTAACTACTCTCTTTTTTATTTTGGCAAGCAGCAGATGCTCTCTTGTACTGCTCTCTTCTCTCTTCTATACTACTACTTCTGCTACTTCTACTCCTCTCTTCTCTCTTTTGCCTATGATGAAATTGTCCAACTCCAGAAAATATCTGGAATATGAGCTGATGATCATGAATTTGTGAGGAACTTGGCATCATTACCAGCCGCCCCGACTGTCTTTTTCTATATGCTCATTGTTTTTATATATGCTCACTGTGTTTATGATACCTTGATGCTCTAAGTTTATGATCAAATGATGATTGACATGTTTCTGAGGCCTCTACCACTACTACTATTACTACTCATTTTGTTATATATGGCAGCAGCTACTGCCTGCATATATAAAAACAGTGAGCATATATAAACATAGTGAGCATATATATGCTTTTCTTGACAACATTTCCTATCCTCTATGTTTGGGAAGCAGTAGCTATTTTTTTTCAACACCTTTTCCTCTCCTCTATGTTTGGAAAGCAGCAGCTGTTTTTTTTTTTTTGCCAACTCTCCTCTCCTCTCCTCTCCTCTCTCTTTTGCCAATGATGAAATTGTTCAACTCCAAAAAATATCTAGAATATGAGCTGATGATCATGAACTTGTGAGGAACTTGGCATCATTACAAGCCGCTCCTACTATCTTTTTCTATATGCTCACTGTTTTTATATATACTCACTGTGTTTACGATGCCTTTATGCTCCAAGTTCTTGATCAAATGATGATTGACATGTTTCTAAGGCCTCTACCTCTACTACTACTATTACTACTCATTTTGTGAGTTAGTTTGAACCTGAGTGATGGCTATTTTCTTTACTTCCACTGGGAAATGGACCATTGCTATGTTGTTTTCTATGGGAAGAAACCTAGGACTTACATGTCTTGGCTTTTCTATTCTCTCTAGGACAGGTAACCAACAAGGTATGGTTTTATACATCAATAGGACGAGCAGCGGTCAACCTCATGACATTAGTGCACAAAAATATGATGTGCAAGCATGTTTAAGGGCGCTTCAAAATATTGGGTATAATATTCCTACATACTCCTCCGTGAGGATTGCTGCTTTGAATGTGGGCCTCCACGATATTGGATTATTTAGTGCACAGCTTGCTGAGAAAAACCTGAATGATCTAGTCAGTCTCATAACTTATATCTAGATTAATTGTTAGGTTTATATATATGCATGATTCTGATAACCACATTTTTCCCAATACTTGTAGATTTAGGAGAATGACATAACATACGCAAGTTGTAGCTTTGAAGCCATTTTAAACCAGGCCATGTATCACTTGGGTTGTTATAAATGGGAATATGGTGGCCATGTTCTCACTTCAGAGGGAATCTAGGAAAAAATTTCTTGTGACTAGGAGGAAGGTTCTCAACCAATGTTGATCGTCGTCAGTAGACCTTGCGAACGATCTTGTGAAGCAAGGGAGAGTGCACTAGTAAATAGATTGCGCTACATCAGTGACATTTTGGCATATGAAATGAATGATCTGCACTTCTCCGAATATGTGGTACGGCGTTGGAAAGTTCTAGAAAATTAAATTACCGTTGGTTGTAATAATGAACTGATCTAAATTATTCTGATTTGTAATGAACAAATTTAAATTATTATCTATTTGTAATGAAGTAATTTAAATTATTATGGTTCTTGTGAATTATTATGGGTTTGTAACGAAGTAATCTAAATTGTTATGGTTCTTGTGAACTAATTCATATTCTGGTCAGATTTGAATTTTCAAATTTCAATTTTTTCCCTGAAAATTTGACTATAGGGGTGGTTTTATACTGAACCGCCCCTACAAATGGAAACTATAGGGGCAGTTGGTGTCACAGCCACCCCTACAAATCTAAATTATAGAGGCGGTTGGTGTTATCAGCCGCCCTTGCAAATCCTTTTGTAGGGGCAGCTTGGGAACCACCCCTACAAATCAATGATTTGTAGACATGGTTGCTTAGAGGCGGATGGGAAAACCACCCCTACAAAACCTTACCAGTTGTCCCTACAAATCCTGATGGTAGTAGTGTGTTTGGGTCAGGGAGCCCGGTTCCTGCTGCCGCTCGCCATTTCACATCATGTGCCAAGCACCAAGCCCTCACCGGCATGAATCGGCCTGAGCAAAGGTCGAAGACTCACACAAATTGACTGGAGTGGACCTTGAAGATGCAGATCTGCCTATGACTGCTGCCCTACGCTTGTGGCAGCAAATGACTCTTGCAACCCTGACCCGCCACCCAGGCCCAAGCTCTGCTCCAGTCAGATCCAATGACAGGGAGGGGCACTAGATAC
Organism: Miscanthus floridulus; assembly: GCF_019320115.1. Classification (NCBI taxonomy): domain Eukaryota; kingdom Viridiplantae; phylum Streptophyta; class Magnoliopsida; order Poales; family Poaceae; genus Miscanthus; species Miscanthus floridulus. The sequence continues at coordinate 114,568 of NW_027096464.1, read as the reverse complement.
CAGTAGAGGGGTGCTAGATACCAGCACATCCAGCCATGGGAGCTCCATGCCGACAAATTTGGCCAGGGAGAACAGTAGATCGAAGTGTGAGAGGCGGGAGAGAGAAACAGGTGGGTGGCCTTGGGAAAGATAAATGAGAGAGGCAATGCGTCACGGGGCAGAAACAGAGAGACGCCGACCACAGGGAAAAATGGGAGAGGCGACGCATCGCACGAGAGAAATGGGAGGGACGCCATGTCCGTAGAAGGGAGGTGAGTAAAATGGGAGAGACGCCACGTACAAAGAACAGAGGGTGTCACGTGAGAGAAACGAAAGAAGGGAAGGGAGTCATGTGGGACAAATAGGAGAGAGGCCATGTCCGTATAAGGGAAGGGAGAGTCAATAAGGGTTTGTTTGGATCAAAGGATTTTTTTAAGAAATAAATTCCAATGAAAAGGAATCACTTGATACTGTTTGGAATGAGGGAATATTGAGTTCCTAAGGAAACCATACTAGTGTAAAACAAAGGAAATAAAACATCTACTCTAACCCAAGGGAAAGAATCTTTGCTCTCCATCTCTTGCTAAAGCTTACCCATGTTCTTGTACTTTTTTTCCTCTATTCCAAATAGCTCAAAGTATTCATTCCTATGTTTTAAATCCTATAGTTTTTCACTATTTGCTCTACCTTATTCATGTGTTTTTCCATTCAATTTGTATTTCTTTGTTTCAAACGGGCCCTAAAAGGGAGGAGAGAGACAGTGCATGGGAATCGGGAGAGACATCAGATCCATAGAAGGAGGGGGGAGTCCATAGAAGGGAGGAGAGAGCGGTTGCGTCGCACAGAGAGAAATGAGAGGGGCACCACGACACACCACGTTCGTAGAAGGGAGAGTTGTTTGTGTTAAGAGGGGATACAGGGTATTGGGTTTTGGCAATTTGTTGGATGAGGGGAAGAAGAATCTACATTACTATTATATAAGTATATTTTTAGAGGATGATGGATCAGTAATCTATTGAAATGCTCTTATAAAGAGCACTCACAACTGTCCCCTTAGCACTCACAACTGTCCCCTTTAGGCCAGTCTCGGTGGAAGGTTTCATTCCACTGTTTCCAAGACGTGACAACATTAGTAACTTCGAATGAAACACTCTCTCAGTGCACATTTTCATTTCGAATGTTTCATACTCCATCCCAAATTATAAGACGGTGTTTGGATCTAGGGACTAAAGTTTAGTCCTTGCCATAATGTTTGGATATCAATTACGAGTATTCTAACTTTCTTGGAGAGTCAAAGTATCTCAAGTTTGACCAAATTTATATAATAAAATAATAACATTTATGATACCAAATAAGTATCATTAGATTCTTCTTTTGATTATATTTTCATAGCATACATATTTGATGTCATAAATCTCTGTAGTTCTCTCTATAATTTTAGTCAAACATGAAATGCTTTGACTCTTCAAGAAAGTTGAAATGACTTATAATTTATAATGGAGGGAGTAGGTTACTTGCAACATTTAATTCTTATAAGGTGTTGTGATCAATTGTGTCATGTAAACTATGTAGCTACTTTATATTTTTAAGGACTAGCACATTAGAATATTACATTTTCACACAAGATATTATGTTATATATAGTCATGTTCAATTCATAGACATGCATAATATTACACTTTCACACAACATATTATATTATATAAAAACAGTTATATTTATCAACATGCAGTATACAGAGATAAAATAAACAAATGCAAAAAAAAAGAACAAAAGAAATGGAGAAACATGAAGGGGAGCATGTGGGCCATGGAGATTGGATGGAATGGAGAAACATGAAGAGGAGCAGGTGGGGCACGGAGATTTCACGGAAGGGCACTGCTAGCGTCCGAATGTCTGGACGGACAAAGCGTCCGGACGCCCGCACCTGTAGTCCGCTTCCACATCATTTCACGTGCCCCATGCGGGCCCGCGCGCCGGAGGCATCTGCCCAAGAGCTACCTCAAGCCGGCCTAACCATTGCTGCAGGGTGTGGTCTGCCCGCCGCCACTAACCACGTGGAGTCAAGAAACATCGCCGGAAATCTGATCCACACCAACCAGATGAAGATCCACTATACTCACTCGATGTACTTTTAAAACATCCCGATGCAACACTTGCAACATACAAAAGAAGACAAATGAAACACTTAAAACATGCTTCTGAAACACTTGAAAAAACACTTGAAAATCATTGCAAACATACGCGATATCCAGATAAAACACTTGCAATATATGTGTGAAACATATGTAATATCCAGATAACCACACTTGCAACATATGTCCCTAAAACACAGATGAAACATTGGTAACAGACATTTGCAACATAGGTATACAACCATTGCAACATATGCAATATCTCAATCTATTTTTGCAACATCCATCTGAAACACTTGAAACATGCGCTTTCAACATGCGCTTTCACCAAAACCTGGCAGGCGGGCGGGCGGAGCACTGCACAGCGGGATCTGGCTGTGCGGTCATGGTGGAGAAGGGGGATGGTAGCAGGCGGGTGGCTGCGCAGCCCCCGATGAGGGCTACGCTGCCCCTGGCAATAGGGCGTGTGCGGTGCCCCAGACGATCTGTGCCTGCGGTGGAGGCGACAGCAACAATCAGGTGGGTGCGGCCTCACGTGGCGAGGCGGCATCGGTTGTGCAGTCGTGAGGGAGCACGTCGCGACGGTGGAGATGAAAGCCGGCAGGAGGCGTAGCGAAACACAGTCGCGGCCTCACGCGGCGAAGCACATGATGGGTGAGCGGAGTGGGGAGAAACAGGCCTGTTGGGCCAGTAGTTGTAGCATACAGGCCCGTCAAGGAGGGTCTGACGTGGAAGAAAATCTTGACCCGAGCATTACCGTTGACAGAAGGGGAAGAGAGAATTGACGCGGCTGCTTGATGAGCGTGCGAGGCTCGTTGCCGCAGCTGGCCACGGTGGATCGGATGACATGAACTGAACTGGCTCAGTGCTGTTTTCATCTGTTTTCCAAGGTATGGGAAACAACACTGGCTAGTTTCATGCCATGAAACTCTAATCCTCTCTCTTCCTCAATACATGCAAAACTGTAGGGGGTTTTTTTTTTGTTGACATGTCACTTCATTTATTGTCTATAAAACTCCCATGACATATTGACATCCGATTGAGACGGGCCTTAAGGCCCTTGTTCGATTTGCTCTAAAACCAAGGAGATTAGGAGGGATTGTGGGGGGACAAAATCCCCTACTAGTCAAAATCATCCTCGATCCCCTATGGTTTGGTTTAGGGAAACAAGGCATTAAGGTGAAGAGCTAGCTCACTCATGACAAATACTGAAAGTTCCCATTGGCGCTCAAAATTCAATGCGCCAAAACGTGTATATGGCACATGGATGGTTCAACAGGGCTGGTTGTGCTGCCAAAAATAATGGCAACACAAATTATAACACGTTTATCAGGTCTCAGTCCCGTCCTTAGAATGATTTGTAATCATTCGAATGCCTCTCGCGATTCTGTAGGTAGCTTCAACTCAGGCTCCAAATCACCAAGAGGTGCGAAGTAACCGTCAACCAGGTCATTTGTAACATATTCAAGGGCAGGAGGATCCCACTGAGACAACAAATACATATAAATCAACTTATATAGATCACAAACAACAGAATTGTTTTTCCTAGCAGTCTAGCACAAAGAACCGATCAATCAAAACAGCAAAAATAATTACCTTAGGAGTGAAGTCTTTTTCGACTAGTCGTGCTCTGACACCCTACACAGGGATGAGAAATTAAGAACTAGTATATAACAAAAGATGCAATCTTTAACCAGCAACAAAAAAAATGCTCAATTATAGTTCACTTCTATTGTGTAGTGGAATCCTAAGCCAAGATAGTAACGTGAAGAGAGGCAGAGGAAGACCGAAGTTGACTTAGGTAGAGGTAATAAAAGGAGACTTGAAAGGATAGAATATACCCAAAGACTTAGCCTTAGATATGAGTGCTTGGAAAACATCTATTCACGTACCTTGATTGCTTCTGCTGGGTTTCAACTCTAGCCTACCCAACTTGTTTGGGACTTAAAGGCTTTGTTGTTGTTGTTGTTGACAGTTCACTTCTATAACAAACAGCTTCCATAATTTCACAAATTTAGTGACAGGAACCTCTCAATTTCCAAATCACAAGTTTGATAGTATTCACTTTCAAATTCTAAAAATTTGTGGCAACAATGATCACTTTATCAAGCATAATAGTTTACAGATATTCTCTGAACTTATGGAAAGAATGCAGCATTAAGAACATACCTCACAGAGTTCATGAGAAAATTGGTTTGAGATTCCATTCATGGACATGCGGTACTCACGGACAAGGCACTCATCGAGTGTCTGATACCTACCCTCGCGTATCTACATCATGGCCAGAAACAATCTCTGTCAACAGCACAAGGACAAACAACTGAGGCTGTAGAACTTCTACTTACCGATCGCAGTGAAACCTTCAAAGCTAACGGAGAGGCCCCTTTCAATCGTTTCAGTGCCAAGGTACACCATTCTTCATTTGAGCTAGCTGCTTCACTTTCCTGATTATGACAGTACTCAGTTTTAAATCATATGAAAATTGAACATAACTTTGTCACAGAACAAAGAAACACTGAACTCAACAAACTAAATCATGCACCATTCAGGGCAGTAAAATTGCAATGATGAAAACATATCAAAGAGGTATGGTAAGTTTCATCAAGGTTAACTATAAGATTCATGAAAGTTTCACGGTAAATAGTGAGATGCTAGCAAAAGGTCACAAACCAAGCCACAAATGGCATATATGAATGAATTATATCTCATGTTTCACTCATTATCAAATCAATCAAACAATGATGTATGTTAGGATAGTAAAAAAAAAGCAGCTGAATCATCACTCACCAAGGCATCAACAATCTCTTCAACTGTGTCATGGCTGAAGCATTTATCAATCACCTCCAGCCTAAGGTAACACAAATGGAAAAATGAGGGATGACAATCAAGATGATATACGCAATATAAGGTACACTCTTGATCCTTACAGCACATCTCGCCTACTTTAAATGTGGTCCTTGATACACTCGTGAAAAAAAAAAGTTTCATAAGGTGCTCTTCCTTTGTACATGCCTTACTGATGAACTGTGTAAATGTATTCAGCCGTTTATGTGTGCTGGTGGCAGGCGTGGACGGCGATGATCTCTCCAGCGCCTCTGGCAAGGTTCATGGATGTTGGATGTGAGGATGCCATGTCGCAGAGGCCAGTGGTGGTGGACATGGATCCGTGTGTGGAGGTTGCCGGGAGCGCTACGCCACATGTTGCGGCGGAGCACTGTGCCACGTGTTGTGGCGGAGCGCTGCGCCACGTGTTGCGGAGGAGCGCACGCCAAGATGGCGCGGATACTGGACTGGCGGCAAGATGCTTGGCAGCCGCAGGTCAGGCCAGGGATGCGAGGTGCGCAACCCTGGTGGCGGACCTGCTCGAGCTAAGGCGGGGGTGGCAGAGGCGTGAGTACGAGCAGAGGGAACGGGCCGGCCTGCTCACCGGCAGACAGCTATTTCTCGTACCCGAATCCACTGCTCTTGGCTGTCCATGCGTTCATGTACACTGTGATGTGGTCGGCGGTGAAAGACCTGGACTCCAGCACGGATGGTGGCAGTGGCTTCACCACGAACTGAAGCTCTCATCTTGCAGTTGGTCTGAACCAGAGTCTGCACTATCACCTGTTATCTCAGATTATTAGCCCGTGCTTTAGTTGATGGACTTCATATCATCGGGTGTCTCATATTGTTGATATGTAATTAGGTTCCCGTTAGTGCTCTGGTTCATGCAGTGATTTTAGTGAATTTCATCATCAGGTACAGATGTTTGTGCTTACAATATTTGTTCCTTACATTTACTTTCAGGCAAGATAACAGTGGCCATATTACGGAGCGGATTGCTTCCTGAAATGCAAAAGTGGAAGACCAAAGGGGGAGAGAGGTTCAGAAGAAAAGAGACAGGGCATTTAGACATTATTTCCCATGCCTATAAAGCCACTCCCGGTTGATTCTATAGAAAGAAAGAGGCAATGGGCTAAAAAGTAAAGAGGCAATGGGCTAAAAAATAAAAAGGTAAGGGATGAGCAAATCATTGTTTGTTAGGATTTAAAATTAAAAAATATTAGTATCGTTTAAATTTTATGTGCCCATAGCAACGCATGGGCCAATACCTAGTCTTAACTAAAAAGAAGAAACAGTCGATTGTTTTTTAAAGAGCAGACAATGCAGCATCCAGATTGTCATCATCTCAAGCGCATATATACATCCAACCAATATAACATTTTTATGAAGAAAATAAACTGTCATGCCCAAAAGTAATGCCACGAAAGAAAGGAACACATAGATCAAAGCCCACCATGCTAGAATCGATTCCAGGAAAGAACAAGCGATGGTTCTAGCTTTCAATTCTTGTTCGTAAATGGCTAAACATAACATTTCTGCCTTTTTCTACCGGGTGCGTGATTAATAATTATGTATCCAAAACCCCAAAAAGGATTTTGGAATAACAAAGCAGGGTTACTGAGTTATAGTTAGAGCTGCTGGCAGCCATGGAGATGACACATGGAAAAGTGTTTGATGAGCAATGTTTGGTAAAATAGATTACCTATGAACAATGCTTTTTTTGTCTGGATAAACCATGTCTCCATATTGTGCAAGGGAAGAATCAATAACTGATGGGTCATCAGTTACTAACTTTGCAAGTCGTTCATCGATCAGATCCAGATGCTGTCCAAAAAACCAAACATAAAATGTTCATGAGTTGATTAAAATACCACAGTAGAAATATCTCGACTTCAAACATGAGACATATAGTAAAAAGAATCTTACGCCACTCATGGAATAGTGTGTAGCAAGGCCAAGAGCAATCATATCTGTTCCATTGAGCTTTTCACCAGTCAAGGCCACATATTCCCCTGCGAGGCTTCAAGTGTGAAAACTAGCAGACTGATTACATATTCCTATTTTGCAACGGACTACAGCACAACCACCGATAAAGTAGCAGGGACAAGATGTAACTCCACATAAGAGCACTAACCAACATGACCAGTTAGATGCGACAAATAAAATGAGGCTGCAGCATCAGGATGGAATCCAATATGAACTTCTGGAGTTGCAAAGACCTGAAATCGTCGAATTAAAAAAATATATCAAATACCTGACTCCAAACTACTTCCCTCCGTTTATGTTTACTTGTCAGCAACTTTTTACTGTAACAAATTTGACCATCTATTTTTTCTTCTAAAAAAATCTTAGATACTTCAATGTATATAACACTAATGAAGTATGTTCAATAAAGAATCATATATGTGAAAACTTGATGTATCTAAAAATCTTTTGCAGAAAAAACATATGGTCAAAATTGCTACAGTAAAAATTCGGTGACAAGTAAACGAAAACGGAGGTAGTATTCAAGAAATAGAGGAAGCATCAAGAGGAAAATAGCATAAGCTCGCCACAGAAATATATAGAAAATAAAAGCGAATGAGTAAAAATACATTGACATACTGTTCTATCAGTTGCAATGCGGAATGTTCCAGGAATGGAAACACCCCCACCACCACCCATAGTAACACCATCAAGAATGGCAATCTATTACAGATAAATGCAACCTCAGATGTCAAATCAAAAATATTATAATGAATCGTAACAAGAAAATATTTCTGAATCCATATACTTTACATGTGGTTTCAAGTACGTGCCCAGAAAATAAATGAACATGTACAAAGTCTTGAAAAAATCCTTACATTCCTCCAGCTTGCCTGATAAAGGAAAAAATATTAAATTTAAGGTAAACTTGGACAGCACAAAACCTTTTTACCAGTGAAAAACAAGGCGACATTCCGCGGTCGCCTAGGCGCGACTAGGCGCTGGGCGGAGGCCTCCCGCGGGGCCTAGGGGGTGAGGCGGACATCTAGGCGGTGGGCGAAGAGGACTGGTGGGGAAGGGACGCGTGGGGGCGGCGCGGAGGTCGGGAGACGATGGGGGAGGAGCTAACGTGAGGCAGCGGCGGCCGGTGGGTGAAGAGGCGGCGGGCAGATCCGCCAAAGCAGGGACGCGTGGGGGCGGCGCGGACGTCAGGCGGCGTTGGGTGAGGAGGTAACGTCTGCGGGGGCGGCAACGACTGGTGGGGAAGGAGGCGACGTCGGGCGTCGGGCGATGGCGGCGGCGCGGGGCGAGCGACGGAAGCGAGCGCGAGCAGAGGAGGCTGGGAGGGTGAGAGACGGGGCTGGGAGGGGAGGGGAGGGGATAAGACTTGGGCGTGGGAGACTTGGGCCGTTATTGGGCCTCTCCTCTTTCTCCCCATTCTATGACCATTAATCTACTATTTTTTTCTTTTCTTTTACGTATTTATGCATATATTAGCTACCGCCTAGAAAAACGCCTTGAAACGCCTAATCCCGCCTAGGCGCGCCTAGGCTCTAGGCGGTGGGTCACCGCCTAGAGAGCGCCTAGCGCCTAGAAAAACATTGCTTTTTACAATGCACAAGTTTACAGTGGACCATCCAAATTTAAGGAACTTCTTGTACAATAAATTGGGTAAAAAAACCTTTGATTTGTGTTCTTTCCATCAACCTTTTCTAGAGACAAATAAAGCAGATTCAGCAAGCAAGCAAATGGAGAGTTGTTTTGCCAAATTGTGTCGTCGTAATAACTTGCTGCTGTTTTGTGAAAGCAAAAGCAAGCATGACAGACAGTTTACTAAAAAGGATACGCAGGTGACAGAAATATAACGGAATGATTACTATCAACAGTTCACAATGGGATACAAACTATATGCTATGCAGGGCTTAACCACCCACCTTCACTGATAAGTTCACGTAATTTAACAGCATCCCCACCAGCACAGAATGCTCGGCCGCTGCCCTTCATGCAATGAACAACTCAATTTATATTTGGTCGGCAATATAAGCAGAACTGAAATGATGAAGCACCATACCTTCATCATGACAAAGCCAATGTCTGGGTTGTCCTCCCATGATTCATAAAATTTATTAAGCCTAGCTCCCTATCAAGATGGACATTTCACCAAGCATCAGATCAATTGTTTCCAATGTAAATCTGTAAGCTATAATCTATACACCCGTGGACAGAAAAAACAAATGAAGTCAGCATTATCAACACACGAATAAACTAAGCCTAATCATTTGCATTGCAAGAAAGGGACTAAATCAATCTGCAGAAGCTCCACCTTTGTTGACGAAAAGGGTAGTTCACCCAAGTCCCAACACCAAGGCACCCAGCACGCGTAAATGACTGTGTGGGCATTACATTATGCACATGCTCCGCAAATGATAGCAGGGGCCTAAAAGAGAAAACATAATTCACCAAACTGCTATGGAGCATGATCACCGACTCATTTCATCAAACAATATTCACCTACAGTTCAGAGAGCCCGAACCCCATCACCGCACAACTATGTAAAGCATCTCATCGAACAAAGAGTCTTCCAATCACCACCGAAACAAAACTGCGCACAAACTACTACCTACAATAGTACGCGAGGAAATGGGGACGAACCATGGTGATGGTGAGGGCATTGAGGTAGCCGGGGCGGTTGAGCACGGCGGCGCGCGCACTTGCCTTTCCTTCCACGAGCACCTGCGCAAAATACTGTGTCAGCGACGGAACCCCGCGCCTCCGATGCCGAAGGAGGATGCCACGACGGTGGGCCTGGCGGACCAGGCGCTTGGTTACCTCGTCGCTGGAGGCAGCGTTCGACGGTTGGAGGGAGGAGAGAGGCCGCAATCCCCCAAGCGCGCCGCGGCGCAGGGCCTCGCCGGCGCGGCGTGCTACGGCGGCGGCAGCGGCGAGGCGCGGCATGGTGGCGCGGATCGTAGGGTTTTGGACTCTGGAGTGCAAGGTGGAGTGGTCCTCAAAGGAAAGGAAAAGTATGGCCCGTCGAAGTGCCGTGATGGGAAGAAACTCGGTCTGATTGTGTATGGGCTAGGGATCATGGGCCGAACTGTCAACCTAGTGACCTAGAAAGTGCGGTGGCCCGCATGACCCAGTTGCATCGAATCAAAATATCAAATGAAACGAATTACATTAGCTCAAAAAAATGAAATGAATTACAGCGTCTCAGTCTCACTCACTCTCTAAATTTTAATTTGAATAAAAATTGTTCTTTATAACTTTCTATCTTCCAACAACTTCTTCATATCTTGTAGAGTTGTAGCACTTTAGAGAGCTATCCACGCTTTTCATCTTTAGCAAGCAAGAAACTAGAAATAGATGGTTCAATATTTAAAGATCCTCCCACCAAAATCTTTATTCCTATCAATAGGGTAAGAGTCTCTTTAAGTTGCTCTTGTGGATGCAATTCAATTGATAGTCTAGTTTTGTCAAATCAAAATATCAATTGAAATGGATGCTTCATCTAAAAAGAATTGAAATGGATGCAATCCTCCCAAAAAAATGAAACCGATGCCAAAGAAAAAAAAAGTCTTTTTAAATTTTTCCTAGGAATCCTTTTATTTGTCCGCAGCACCTTGCAGCTGTTTGCCATCTGACATGATCGCTATCTCATGGTCATGACAATAGCCATAAAACTTCACTGTACTACTACCTTTTAAATCCCAAACAAGCTAAAATAGGCTAGAGTTGAAACCCAACAGATACGATCAAAGTTCAGACACGTGAATAGCTGTTTTGCAAGCACTCATATCTAAGACTAAGTCTTTAGATATATTCCATCATTTAAGTCTCCATAAATGCGTGTCAAGCAAGTCTCACAATTCAAACGAGACTAAACTAATGCGAAATAGCTCAACACATCCAAACGGCACATTCGCGAATAGCGAGCTGAGCATTTTGATCGCCATATTATAGAATTGGTCCAGCTCAACAATGGAACAGACATTCGGAACAGGCAGGCAGGCATCCAGTTACACTTGCAGCAAAGATAAAAAAATGAAAGCCCAGGCACACAACATGCCTGCAATGTAGGTCTCCGCGGCTCCTTGCTCATAACTTGACTTTCCATGAGCCATTGTCAGCTAAATGTTGTTTAAACGAAGAACCGGTTCTTTACAGCTTGAAGAATACAAAATTCGCGACACAGTGAAACACTAGCAGGAACCAAAATTCCTTTTTAAGAATATTTCCATATATACTAAAGGAAACTAAATAATGAAAGAATTGAACTGATTGAGAAACCCATTTAACACAAGAACAAAGTGGGACTGAAAAGGTATCAAAATATGGTAGCCTCTTATAAAATGCCAAATCAAAAATATTTTGGCTTGACTCCTCCAAATAGCCGACTTATTTGGTTAGCATTATATATCTTGCTAATATTTATAATCTTGCTTCTTCTCCAGACCCAGCAAAACAGGTATCAGGTGGACTGCTCCTTCCATGCTGCCAACATTCTCAGAAATTCCATCACCTATATGCATCAAAAGAATGTTTCATTTCTCTAAACTTGCAATACCCAACACATAGTCAAATGTTCAAAAGTTTTCAATTTTCCTTTTGAACCAAGAAATATTCAAAGGCAAAAGTTTGTTGTGGTTGCCGCAGTGCTACGAGTTACCTCAGCTGGATCCCTCAAGGAATAGAAGGCATCACTCTCTTTGGGTATAGATGACACCAATATTCCAAAGCCATGGTTGCTTGCCTTCAGAACCTATTTGAACCAAGAGTAAATTATGTGTTGTGGAAATATATGCTTTACAAGTCCATTCAAGTGAACTAGGCATACTTTGAATGCATCTTCATCTGTTCTGTCATCTCCAACATAGATAGGGAGAACATCTTCACTCTCGTTGAGCCCAAGCGATTCAAGTAAAAACTCCACAGCTTTACCTTTGTTCCAATCAATAACAGGACGGACCTCAAAAACCTGGATTGAAGAGTGTGATTGAATATTAATCAAATTCAAACTGCTTACAACAAATATTTTGATAAGGAAAGCCTTCTAATGGTGCATAATGCTCACCTTCCTCCCATGGGTTAGTCTTAGGCAAGGGTAATCTTCCAAAACAGCACTTACACAGTGGAAAACCTTTTTATAGTCCTGAGAAGCAAGAATAGGAATTTGAGTTTAAATGGTCCATGTTCAGTTCAAATAATCCCAATGCACATTTTCTGTATGAAATATAAACACCAAGATATAGAACTATTACATCTTCCGCTACATTACGGTAATGCACAGACACGCAGAACTTGTTGTCTTCCATCCTTGCACCGTCAATGTCCTTAACACTCTCACCAAGTTTTTCACACACCTGGCATGTACACCACTGAGTAAGTCCAACCATATTACATAAGATGGCAACTTAACTCAAGAAGTTGATACAGCATACCTCAGTGATCATAGGTAAAAACTCACTAGCAGGTTGGAACAGATTGACTTCTTTACCCTACAAAGAGGAAAAGGAGATTCACACTACGAAAGCAAGTAAGAAATTTAAATTATGAGGGTAAAGATCTAGAAAGTAGTTTCACATGCGCATCAGTTGACCGAATACATTCCACGCCATTGGAGTCAGTAGTCTTCCTAACAGGGCCCATTATGTCCATTCCATGGCTTCCAGCGTAGTATAGTTCATTTAGCTTGACAAAGTCAAAAACCTAAAAAAAATCAATGAGAAAGATGCAAAATGCTGATAGGAGTAATTTGTGTAATGAACAATAACATTGTATACCTTATCACGAGACCTTCCGCTAATGATTGCAGTTGGGAAAAGTGATGCCACATGCCTCACTGCAGCACGCATCTGTGAATACAATGTTTAGAAAGTGGACTGGAAATTGCACTGGACTGCTAATTTTACAAGAACTGTAGGACTTAAGGAAAACATACCTCATCAGACATTAATGCATTTTCAGGATTGTCCACAATCGGTGAAAGTGTTCCATCATAGTCAAGAAACAATGCCAATCTTTTACTCCCAGCAAGATCACTGATTGCCTCAAATGAGGTCAAAGCAGAAGGATAGTTCACCTACAAAGGTGAAACAATGGGAATCACTAACATATTGGTTACGATTCTGCCATACAGTATTAGGTTCAGATACATACCATCCAGTTGCGGTATTGCAAATCAAGATCATCAGATTGAGTATCACAGATGACATCCTTGGTCTGCCTTTTGCGGGTGGGTGATGAGGCCTTCATGAGATCAAGCCATCCAGTAGCACGAACTTCTTCAATCTTACCAGGCAGAGGTATCTTCTTTGTAGTGTTCAAGCAAAGCCCCGGAGAGGTAAAGCTAGTAGGTGTTGTGAAAGTCATGACAGCAGCAAGCGATGCTAATGTACGGAGATGGTCAGCAATAACAGGTGAATTGAGGCCTGTCTTCAAATCGATCAACAAGACACAACTCCCCAAGAGACTTGTTGTGAAACCAATTACAGACTACAAAAGGTTAGTGCACTAAAATGCTTAACCAACTCTCTTGTCAATGAAAAACCAACGTTTCAATGTGTTCTTGTCACTGCAAACATGCATGTACCGCATCCAGCCCATTAAATGTGAAGACCCTGCATTCTGTATTGGAAGAAAAAAAAAGATAAGCCTTGAACATAGCAATCACTTTGGGGAGGGGGGGCTACAAAATGTTGAAGCCATATACTGGTTCATCACCCTGGTCAACACAGATCATTTAAAAGGAGAACTCATTCATCCGACATACCAATCAGTTCCAAGGACAATAATTGTGCACAATCACAGCCTGCACTACAGTAATAAAAAAAAGGACAAAAAAAGGTGGTCCTGTAATGTCTAATGAAACACCACACCACCTAATGCAAGAATAACTGACCACATTGAACAGCATAGTTCCTGTTCCTGTCTTGCAAGTTTTAAAAAGGAAAAAGACAGGATCGCCTTTTTTTCACGACTCAGGAGTTACAAGGGAAAATGAAAAAGACATCAGCTGGTGAGCCATGATTCCTTTATGTACCACCACATATTAGTTGGAAAATGATGTTTGATCCATCCATCATTAACAATTTAAGGCCAAATTACAACAAATGACATAAACATGGATGATTTGGTGAGACCCATGCGTACTAATGGTAGATGCACGGCTGTTGGCATTGTCGGTAAAGTCTCCAGCGTGGTGAATTGCATAGGGTGTCCATGAGAACACACACTAAAATACTAGGAAAATTCAAAGAGCAATTCAAGACAGGTGCACATGGAACTGTTCAGCAGTGGCACTGGGAAACAAAAGGCGAGCACATAATTGCGGATTACGTCAGTAATCACCACGTATCGTGACAGGACTAATCGAATGGGACCACCGGGGCATCAATCAGCCAATCAATAGGCTTGTACAACAGATGGCGCCTGGCCAGGCTTGCAAGAAAGCCTCGGCGATGCAACATGCTGCTCGCAACGGCGGCAGTGAAAGACACAGCTCCCATCAACCCCAACCAACAAGAACAAAATACGTGGGGGCCCTCGAACACAAGGCCAGACCGGTGCAGTGCGGCAATCATCAAAGATATGCTTTTTATTTCCCTCCCCATCCAAAAAGAATCGGGGAAAAGGGCAAGAAAAAGGTACCGTCCAGTTGGACGAACCCCGGCTCGGCCGCAGAGACCCCCTGCGAGGAAGAATCCCACACAGCCAACAACCACGGCCAACACCCTTCTCCCTCCCTTCCCTCTGCATCCCACCTGCTTTCTCATGGCCGTGTTGTGGGCGGCTCGATTAAAAAACTCGCCTTTGGGGGCTCTTCGGATACAGTTCCACACATGGAACGGAACAGATTCCCCGTGCGGGCGACGGCCGTCGCCGTCGCATGGGGAGGCGGAGACGACAAGGAATACGCACAAATAACAAAAGGAAATTTACACGAACCCGACAAGCAATTCTGCGCGGCGAGATCTACGAGCGCTAGATGAGCAACGTGACATAGTTTCCAAGAAAGCATGGGGACCGATCTCGGGAGGAGAAACCTTACCGGACGGACGCGGCGAGGTTATACCCAATGCCGGCGCCGGCGAGCCCCCCAACGGGGCTTGGAAACGACCTGGAGGGAGGCGGCGACGGGGAGGGGATTTGGGAGCCGAGAGAGAGAGAGAGAGAGAGAGAGGAAGGGAGAGGAGAGAGGTTCGAGGGCACGTATTAATAGGCGGCGACAGTCGACTTGCTCCCTCTCTTTCTAGAAGAGGAGGCGGAAAAGGCAGTTTACCGGTTGTCTCGGTCATGAGCGTTTCGCTTCGTTTTCGCTGTTCACGGGATTAACCCCAAAGCGGCCGTGGCAATGGCATCGAGGCTCGCTGGCGCGGGAGCTTTTGCTGACGCGGGCGGGTGGCGCGCGCCACGTAGCGGGAAACAACAGCTATCGGGAGGGGTCGCCTGGTCCGCCCTACATGTGCACGGCGCAAGACGAAGATTGGTCGGAGCATGGATGGCCAAACGGGTCATCCAGTCTCTAGGAGACTATTAGAGTCGCACAGATTGAGAAAACGCATCCTTTTATTTGATAGAACTCACCTCACAATGTCTAAAACTGTCATCTTCTTCCTCCGTCTCCTCTCTCTCTCTCCATCTCTCGTTCGCGGCATGCTCGCTCATCATGGTGGTGGGGCGGCCTCTACGCTCACCCACGGCGGCGGTGTGGCCCTTTCTCGCCTCGCGTGACGACGATGTGGCCCACGCGCTCGCCCCCCATAATGGGTATTGAGGAAAAACAACTACGGGATCCTCTCCATTTTAGGGATTCAGAAAAATATAGGGAAAGAGGATGGAGAAAGAGAATCTGCTAGAGCTATGTTTTTTCACCTCATTCTCCTATATGACAGATTTTAGGGCAAGGGCATTGTTTTTCTCAATTTGATGGAGATGCTCTTACGCGACTATACTACACACTAGACATGGTTTTAAAAAGCATTGCACCAACATGGCTAGAGATATTAGCACAAAAAAATTGTCTATCAAAGCTTATTTCTCCATTCCCTTTGTCGCGGGGCATATGTTTTCACATCCCTGTCTTCACGAATGCCAACAGAGAACATTCACTCTTCATTTCTGCCCCCACGTGAGAAATTAATCCCCATGGGTTCTTGTCCCTACATCATCATCATCATCATCATCATCATCATCATCATCATCATCATCATCATCATCATCATCATCATCACAAGACACATGTTAACATATGAATAATTATATATATTTAGTAACTAAGCAAGACAAAAAAAACATCATTATACCACCAAAAATCGATGACTACACGCCAACCACACAACATTCATCGAAGTTTATAGATCAGAGGTCATCCAATCACGCTAGAGTTCAATTGGGAGCTTTGGGGTAGGGGCTAGGGAGCGCTACTGGATTTCCCAATCTGCAACACATCTATTTGCTCCCTATCTCTCAATAGGTGACTGCACGTGCAGTGCGTTGATGAGGTCGCCTGCCCATGGTCACACCCGTGAGGAACAGATGCCTGGTCCCGCACTTTCTAGTTGTCCGGCTGCTAGATCTGCTTGGCGCCGGGTCACGTGACTAGGGAGGCCAGAGGTGGGGTGGTGGAGTAGCGGTTGGGGCGCTAGGGAGGCCAAAGGTGGGAATGGCGAATGTCAGGGTCAGCTAAGAATCAAGAGCAAGGACAAGAGGCTGAAGAGGTAGCGTTAGGGTTACAACTTGTTATATACACACACAAGATATATATGCATATTGGTAATTATTTGAGCAACTCATGATGGATGGCCCACTTGAGTGGTCGCTAAAGAACTCAAATTATCTGTTGGCATAAGATCAATTTGAATTATATTATTGTTGTCATGACCTAGATATAGAGTAAAAGCCCCAAGCTGTTAAATGAATAAAGTGCTATATGAAGAATTCGGATACTTAGAGCGTTTATCATAATGGGAACTTACTCTACGACTAGTGTTGTGGGGCTAACATTTCGTCTAAGTTATTTGTGTAATCTCACTAAGTGTTTCTCAAATAGAGTGTGCTAATTGACATATGAAAGTCATTAGTCCAAAACCCTGTGATGTAGTATTTCTCTAATTAAGTTATATTCATCTAGCCACTCACCATATTATATGGCTTAAATATAACCTTTGGACTTAATTGACCAGCCATGAACATTCACATTTTCATTGCACTCAAAAGAGTATGTATGAGGTTTTAAGAGAGATTTAATCCATGTTATAATATTTGTCTATTTTGGTCGCCTAATTGTCATCAACATTTAAAGGGTTGCTAAAATGAGAAACTAGTGCTTGTGTTACTTGTAACAGAACCGACCAATTATACGAAATTAAGTAAGAAAATCATCCGCCAGAGCAGACGATTTAGCAAACTTAAGCCCGTATAACCCGGTAGTCCGTGAAATCGCGAAGGATTTCAAACCAACTTCCATTCCAGCCAAGATCGTAATAAGTTTAGCGGTCACCATCACATATTACATAAAAGTTTGCATCACGGATACATCAGAGTTTCAACATAGTTATTACAAAAACCAGTTCGAATAAAAGTAGCGGAAGTCATTTGTTCAAACCACAGACACACACGCGGAGTTCAAATATAGTGCCAGCGAATGATCATCTCCAACAAAAGCATCAGACGAGACGTAAGGAATGACCATGCCCATGGTCCTAAGCATCACCCATCGCAGGATACAGGCAGTTGATACAGTAGCCGTAATACATCTACCCATCTGCAACAAGTGGGAATAAAACCCTGAGTACGAGAAGGTACTCAGCTAGACTTACCCGACATAACCGAAAATAAGTGACACCAAGGATTATGAAGGGCTTTATAGTAGGGTAGCTGACTCATTTGCAAAAGGAGCATTTTTAGCATTTCAAGAACCTTTCTAAAAGCATTATTGCCAAGTTAATTATTATGAACCTGTCGACTAGATTTGCACCTATACTAGAGTAAACATGTGATTAAGCAGATAATGATAACCAATGATCATTAAACAACTTCCATACTATCATATTCATTATAACTGTCCAAGTGTTCCATAAACATTTACTACGATGAAGTCACTCAAGTCAAGTGCTCACTATCCAGGAGCGATGGCGATTCGAATCGATTCCTAACCAGCTGGTGATTTATTCCTTACACAAACCTCACCCACCCGCTAAAGTGAGATATTGATCACCGAGTCAACTTTCTAGGAATCTCGAGTTTGCCAGGAACCACATGTACCCGGGGGCCGACCGACTGCACTTTGGTCTTATCATCTCGCCCCCGTGTCCTACCACACCTGCTCCGGCACAGTGCGCTGCGGGCAATCTACTCGGCCCGAAAAATCTCCCAGCTTCGCGGTCGGAAGGTACTTTATCCGGCCAGCTAAATGTAAGGCATGCGTTCAACATGACTCGAGGCCCAACAACGGTCGGTCCTTAATCGACACAGACGGAAACACTACAGTCCAAAACTCTGCAAGTCTCCGTCCGGTCTCAACTTCATTTAACACTTAGTTATACTATGACTTCATAGTCATCCAAGCAGATCCAGGTAACCACCTATAGCTCGCAGGTGACAGGAAATCACCCGACTTCTACCGGTCTAAGCCAGCTAAGCATTGACTCGACTGCGGATACCAGGGTAACAAGGATATAGTATAACAAAGGTAAACAAGGTATAATGCAGCAACGGTTGCAAACAACTCCTGAACGTAATGCATCAATTAAAGGAAAATATTTAATTAATAATTGCAAACCGGGAGAAAATGCTCCGGGGCTTGCCTCTCTCGAATGAGCTCAGACGGTGATCGGGGCACTCCGGAAGTTCCTCAACGTCCTCCTCGTCGGCTTCGGGCACTTCCTGCTGCTGCACCTCGAGCTGCTCCTCGGGCTCCTCGGGTATGACGACTGGGTTCTCGGTTTGCGATCCTGTATGATGCAATATGCGTAAGTGCTTATGCAAACGGTGCATCGAATGAGATGAATGCAATGGATATGTTTAAATGCAAGGTAGTCAACATCATCCAAGAAAATATACTACAAGCACATGTCATCTACTGCATTCTCTTCTACTACTAATATGTTAAGTCAACATATTTTATTAAATGCTTCAAAGATACACCAAAGCTTTACTAATTTCTTAAATCCCACAAAAAGCAACACTTAATTAAAACCTAATTAATAATAGATTTGAATAGCAACCTCTATTTTTCTTGCTTAGAAAAATCTTAGAAAATTACTACAGCATAGTACTACCCTAAGTAGTTTACTAACAGATTTTTATGATATTTGAATGAGTGGATTAGCCTACACAAAAATAACAAGCTATGGCATGATTTTGTACATGAAAATACTTTGTACGGTGAAAAGTGTCAAACAACAGAGTTAGTATTTTTCCTATGTTCTTCATAGCATACAATGACTGTACAAAAATTATCACATGCATGTTTTATACAAGGTTTGCTCTCTAGCAAAAATAACAAAAATCAGCTATTAAAGGTGCTTGAACTATACCTCAAAATTTTCCCACAGCACATGCATGAAACATATTTTTCCTAGGAAATACATGACATAAGAAGATTAACAAACTTGGAATCATATTTTTCTGAAGCCTATAGATTTTTCTACATATTTTTCAAGTTATCAGCAATATTCAGGATTAAATAAAATTCTACAGCAAAGTATCTCAAAAATGACATGCACAATTTTTTCCAAGTAGATCTGATGATAAGGAACCTAGACAAATTTATTTCAACAGATTTGGAGCAACTTTGAGTACCCAAACATTTTTCAAACCATTTCAAATTTCAAATAATAAAGAATAAATGAAAAACAATTCATTTAAACGATACTGGGCCAGCCTGCTGGAAATCAGCTGGCCCACGGCCGTTTTCGGCCTGCGCGGCCCGAGCGCAAGGGAGGGGAAGACGGCCCAGCAGGGCGTCAGCCCACTACCGCTCGGCCTGGCCGGCCTGGCTGGCTGAGGCAGAGTGCCTCGCCGGTGCTTGCGCTGGCGCGGCGGCGCGGCTCGGCCACGAGGCCGGCGGCCATCTCTGGCCACGGCAGGGCGAGCTGGCGAGCGCACGTGATGCGCTAGAAGAAGGCGAGTGCGGTAGGGTAGCTAGGCAGGGCTGGAGAAGAGAAGGAAGTCGACTTCCATGGCGGCCGAGCACGGCGGCGCCATGGCCGTCGGTGGCGAGGCTCGGGGAGGCTCAACCTGAGCTCAGAAGGCGGCGCAAGCATGAGCGCGACTTGAAGGAGGGCGAGGCAGAGCTACGGGCGCGCGATTTCCGGCCGAGGTGGAGGAGCCGCGGCGAATTGCGCCGGCGGGTGCGTGGGCGCGGCGAGGGGCAGAGCTTGGGGCTCTCGGCTCTGGAGGAGAGGGAAGGCAGCGTAGGCAGGAGTGAGCGAGCGCACTGGCTGCGGCAGTTGAAGGCGGGCGCGTGGGCGCGGGCGCAGGTCGTGGCTGCCGCGTGGTGGGCGACGCCGACGCATGGTCGCCACACGGCGAGAGCGTCCTGACGCGGTCGGGGCGTGGCGCGGCGACGGGCGCGGCGCGCGGGAGAAGGAGCCAGCGCGCTGGGCTGGGTCGAGGCGAGGTGGGCTGGAGCGGCGCGGGGGCTTCGCTGGCGCGCTGGGCCGGCTTCGGCAGGCGGGCCAGAAGCGAGGCGGCGGCCCGCGAAGGAGAAAAATCCTTTTTCCAAATATATTTTCAAGGAATTTTTAAATGCCATCTTTCAAATATTATTTTGAGCAAGAAAATGACCTCTTTTGAAAATGTACCAAAAATGAAAGTTGCTTAGAATTTAATTCTCTACAACTTTGCTTTTAGGACCACAGCCAAATTCTTTCTAGATTTTGAATTGTAAGATCAAAGTCCACGTTTAGCTCAAAACCCTAATTTTGGGAATTTATTTTTGAAGCTAAATTTTGAATTAATTTGAATACAAACATTGCTCCAAAAATTGAACTAAACATTGCTAGATGATTTACAATAGTAGCCAAACATGTTTTACTAACCTAGCAAGAAAAATTCAGGGCAAAACAATTCTTAAATAGGTGTATGCAACATTCAGGTTTCACGCATGTTTCAGATGTTTCAAAGCAATGTTTCAATTGTTATTCACATGATTAAGCATGTATGATTTGGATGCTTGATGATGCATGATATGCGTGATTTGCAGTGCCTAAATGTAGGCATAACACCGGGGTGTTACAGCCCTCCCCCTTATAAAAATCTCGTCCCGAGATTTGGGTTACGAACCATTTGTTATAAAATTCTTCATAAGCTTTTTGTAGATACTCTCCTGTTTCCCAAGTTGCATCTCCCTCATCATGATGATCCCACTGTATCTTGTATGTTTTCACCACACTATTCCGAGTAGCACGTTCCTTCGTGTCTAACACCCGGACTGGCTGTTCACGATACACCAAATCTGATTTGAGTTGAATACCTCGAGGTTCTATTCTTTCCTCCGGAACACGCAAACATTTCTTGAGATGTGATACATGGAAAACTGGGAAAACGGTACTCATTGTCTCAGGTAGCTCTAACTTGTAGGCTACCGGACCTCTTTGTTCCAAGATCTTGTATGGTCCTACGAATCTCGCGGCAAGCTTTCTTCGGATTCCAAATCTTTTCTTCTTCATTGGCGTGACTTTCAGATAAACATAGTCACCAACTTCAAACACAAGGGGTCTCCTTCTTTTGTCTGCATAGCTTTTCTGACGTGATTGGGCAGCTTTCATATTCTGCTGAATAATATGAACTTTCTTCTCGGCTTCTTCTACAAAGTCAATGCCATAATACCTTCTATCACCAGGCTCGACCCAATTTAATGGGGTTCTACATTTTCTGCCATATAAAGCTTCAAATGGGGCCATCTTGATGCTTTCTTGATAACTATTATTATAAGAAAACTCAACCAACGGTAACCATGACTCCCATGATCCCTTAGCAGACAATACACAGGCTCTTAACATATCCTTCAAAACAGCATTCACTCGTTCAGTCTGACCATCTGTCTGAGGATGATAAACGGTACTGCGAATCAAACTAGTTCCTAAGCCTTTGTGTAAATGTTCCCAAAAGTGAGCCATGAACTGTGAGCCTCTATCAGATACTATGGTCTTTGGTATACCATGCAACCTCACAATTTCCGCGATATACTTCTCGGCATATTGAGGTGGTCGATATGTTGTTTTGACAGGTAGGAAATGAGCGGTCTTGGTAAGACGATCCACAATTACCCAAATCGAATCATGCCCTTTTTGAGTAGTGGGCAAACCCGTGATAAAATCCATGCTGATATCGTCCCACTTCCAACTAGGGACTGATAATGGTTGCAACATACCGGCAGGTTTCATGTGAATTGCTTTCACTCGACAACATGTGTCACATCTGACAACATATGCTGTAATTTCTTTCTTCATTTTGGTCCACCAATAGCGAGATCTTAGTTCTCGATACATCTTACTACTTTCGGGGTGGATAGATAGCTTAGAAAGGTGAGCTTCATCCATGAGTTTATTCCTAAGCTCTCGATCCTTGGGAACCACAAGACGGTCGTCAAACCACAACACGCCCTGTTCATCCACTTTAAAGTGTTGAGACAGCTTTTCTTTTATTTTCTCTTTGATGTGGAATATCCCCTTGTTGGTTTTCTGGCCTTCTATTATCTTACTCTCCAAAGAGCAACTAATCTGAATACTATGTAACACAGCAGGATGCATTAGATCAAACCCATCTTCAAGTAATGGCTGCACATTCAAGTAATGTGACTTTCTGCTCAAAGCATCTGCCACTACATTGGCTTTTCCAGGATGATATTGCACATTCAAGTTGTAATCTTTGATCAATTCCAACCATCTACGCTGTCTCATGTTTAACTCTGGTTGGGTAAAGATATACTTAAGACTCTTGTGATCTGTGAAGATGTTGCACACATTACCAAGTAGATAATGTCTCCAAATTTTTAGGGCGTGCACAACTGCAGCAAGTTCAAGATCATGTGTTGGATAGTTGACCTCGTGCTTTCTCAATTGACGTGATGCATAAGCAATGACTCTCCTTTCTTGCATAAGAACACAGCCCAATCCAGTCTTCGATGCGTCGCAAAACACATCAAATGGTTTCTCGATATCTGGTTGTGCTAGAATAGGGGCAGTGGTCAACAGTTTCCACAAAGTGTGGAAAGCTGCTTCACACTCCTCTGTCCACACAAACTTGTGATCCTTCTGTAGGAGACTCGTCATCGGTTTGGCAATTTTTGAGAAATCTGGTATAAAGCGACGGTAATAACCCGCTAGTCCTAAGAAACTTCTAATCTCATGAACTGTGGTCGGTGCTTTCCAATTCATAACTTCTTGCACCTTACTTGGATCGACTGAAACTCCATTCTCTGACAGAATGTGACCAAGGAAAGGAACTTCCTTCAACCAGAATTCGCATTTGCTAAACTTAGCATACAGTTGATGATCCCTAAGTCTAGTCAAGACAGTTCTCAGATGCTCTTCATGATCTTTCTCGTTCTCGGAGTACACCAGAATGTCATCGATGAACACTACCACAAACTTATCCAATTTTGGCATGAAAACTGTATTCATCAAAAACATAAAGTATGCAGGAGCATTTGTCAAACCAAAGGACATGACAAGATACTCATACAACCCGTATCTGGTGGAAAATGCAGTTTTCGGTATATCCTGTGGTCTTATCTTGATCTGATGATAACCGGATCTCAAATCTATTTTTGAGAACACATTGGCCTTGGATAATTGGTCAAACAGAACATCAATATGTGGCAAGGGATATTTATTCTTGATGGTCACAGCATTGAGTGGCCTATAATCTACGCACATCCTCAACGTGCCCTCTTTCTTCTTTTTCACAAACAAGGCGGGACATCCCCATTCAGACTTGCTTGGCCGTATAAACCCCTTTTTTGATAAATCTTCTAATTGCTTCTTCAGCTCAGCTAACTCATCTGGAGGCATTCGATAGGGTCTCCTTGAAATCGGAGCTGTTCCGGGGACTAGCTCAATTCCAAACTCAATCTCCCTATCTGACGGAAGACCAGGTAGCTCATCCGGGAATACATCTGGAAATTCACACACTACCGGAATCTGATGAATAGGAATGACTGCCGTAGCACATGTAACACTTATAAGGTCTGTTCTCCGAGGCAATGGTACTTGGAAAGTACCCTCACCCAGGGGATCCTTAAGGGTAAGTACTCGACTTCCAGTATCTATGACTGCTCCCCAATCCTTCATCCAATTCATCCCTATAATGACATCCAAAACTAATCCAGGCATAACTATTAAGTTCACTTGGAACTTCCTGCTACCTAATTCAAGGGTTGCCCCTCGAACCATCCGGTTGGTCAAAACATCAGCCCCTGCTGAACTTATACGGTACCCATAACCTAGTTCTGTGCATAGTTGTCCATGTTTCTGTGCAAATGCTTGACTCATAAAAGAATGCGATGATCCAGAATCAAATAGAACAACTGCAGGGTTTTTGTTGATAGGAAACTTACCAGCAATGACGGGTTCTCCCTCTGGAATTTCATCCACTGTCGTACTATGCACTCTAGCATTATAAGTCTGCTGCTTCTTCTTGGGCGGGTATGGACAAAACCTCGAGAAATGGCCGGGTTGATCACAGTTATAGCAGGGTCCTCTCACTGTCCCGGCAGATCCCACAGCTCCCTTGGAACTGCCTTGTATCGCAGTTGCGGCTGCTTTGTTGGGCTGTACTGCCATTTTGTACGGCTTCTGAGGTCCATAGAAATTCTGACTTCTCGGCTGAGGTGGCCGGAACCTAGCGCCAGGTGCCGATGGGCGATAAGGAGGACGACCTCCCATAGGTGCTCTAGCTTAGGACGGACCACCTTCAAAGGCTCTCTTACGTGTCTTGGCTGCGGTGCTGGCGTTGTTATTCTTCTCCTGCTTCAGGCAGTCGCTGATGAAGTTGTTGAATCTGACGCGGTTGTTGGTACCAACATGCTTCATCATTTTTGGATTGAGACCCCTCTTAAAACTGGCTATTCTTTTAGCATCTGTGTCAACCATGTCGGGAGCATAGCGACACAAGTTGTTGAAGGCATGCAGGTATTGCGTCACGGTTTTGGTGCCCTAGTTCAATGCCAGAAACTCTCCCAACTTCATTTCGGTCAGCCCGGGTGGAATATAGACTCCACGGAAGGCCTCAGCAAACTCTCTCCAAGAAATCTGAGCATTTGGAGGGAAGGTGGTGCGATGGTGCTTCCACCACATTCCTGCCGGTCCTTGCAATTGAAGTGCAGCATATTCCGTTTTCAACACATCAGTCATCCTCAACACACGGAATTTATCTTCCATCATGTTGATCCATTCCTCAGCATCGAGTGGCTCTGTTGCTTCCTTGAATACTGGCGGCCTGGTGTCCATGAAATCTTTGAAGCTGCTATATTGGTTCACTCCCATGCCACCACCTTGATTATTACCACGTTGAACGTTGTTGGCGATGGTGCGCAGAAAATCTTCCATGTTCTTCTGAGATTGTTTCACGTTGCGCTGACTCCTGAGCAGCTGTGCGAGGAACATCTCGGGGGTAAATGGGGGAGGAGGTGGCAAATGCGGTTCATGGGGAGGTTCATTGTTGTTGCCGTGGTTTCCACCACCACCACCAGTCCCCGCACCGTTAGCACCGGTCTCAGTGGCCTCATACGTGGTTCAGCGAGTATTTGTCATCTGCATATTTCAGCAACAAGTAATGATTGAGTGAAGCTATAATAATTGCGAGTGAAGGAAAAATTATGCCGTACTGAATTTACTGGAGAGAATAAATTCATACAATAAAATAGAGACACAACAATCGCATCCCCATTAAAACAACATCACTTAATCAAATTACTTCAACGGCAAACATCGCGTCCATACAACCAATTTGCCAGCATACATACACTGGACTTTTATGCGTTCAGATATCGCACTCGAAAATCAAGTTCTAACCACATGCCAAGTCTCATACGTTCGAAGCAACATACAATAGGTTACATGCCAACAAAAGAAAGGTCATTGCGACAGGACTTAGATACTAGCGCAAGGCAACTAGCCTACTCCTCGGGGCCATTGTCGGGATCGGAGATGTCACCATCGCCTCCAGGTGAAACTACAGGCTCGTCCTCGTTGTTGTCGTCGATGTCCATGCCAGCGGCGTTCGGTGGAGCATATGGGCCAACCCCATTATAGAGCGCGTGAAACTCCTCGTGCAGGTTGCCGTTGTATTCCTCTAGCTCATCGACTCTCTGTAGTAGAAGGTTTCTTGCGTTCCAGGCTTCATTCCTTTCCTGAACCAACTGTCCTATCATGCGGTCTGCATTGTTGTTGGCTTGAGTCAATGTATGCACCCGCTGCATAGCTCTATCACCTCTCTCAACCGCCTGATCTCGCTGTAAGTTCATATCAGCCAGCTGCTCCTGCAAACTAGCTATAGCACGTGCCTGTCTCTTCTTCTGCTTCTTCCCTTTGAGCTTATCTTCACTACGCAAGCCAGTCAAAGTCCAGTAGGTACTCTCGAGACCTTCATACGCTCTGATGGCGGCGAACATAGCACTCATTGCCTGGTTGTCGCTAGCCTGTCCTTCGGCTGGACCTCTGACCAATGCACTTCCTTGAGGCTGAACCCAAATGGCATCACGAGGATCATCCCTAGGAAAAGTGCCAGCTAGAGCTACTGCAAGCTCACTGGGAAATCTGTTCATAATGTCCCTGATGACACGGAAGGCTGCTCCCTCTGCACCCTCAACTGGAGTGCGACCCTCAAACTCCAAATGCCAACCATCCCAATCTGGAGCATCACCGAGAGCAGGAACCGTGATCTCTACCACTGCGAGTCCATCCTCTGCTAACTGGCTCTCATTCCAAGAGTACACCGGCTCTTGACCCTCTGGGTACCCCACATCATGGAGAACTCTCCAAAGCAAGGTCGGCATGCCAAACTCGCTCAAGAAGGTGTCCGTGGTGCGGTGCTCCCTCAGGGCCAACGGACGTCGAGGTGCTCTTCCTCCGATGGACTTACGGGCGGTCTGCTTTGTGCGGGCCATCTGTAGCAAAAGTTCTTTTATTACCTCGGGGAAACATATTTTAGGTGATACAACTTTTATCAAAAGGAGATAATCAATTTATAAGGGGAGGAATGCATGACATGAATGAAATGCACAAGTAACATGATGTATGTACGTGCCGTACGTTCTCACAAACTTATGAAATAAATAAGTTCTAACGACGAATTCGGTGGCATACAAATGATCTCTCAAATACGTAGCTAATACGTTCTACATGATAGCGTTGTTATGTACCTACAGAAGATTCATTTCAGCCCAATTCCCAATGAATGCATAAAAGTAGTAAAGTTTTATCTACACGCTCTACACGAATCCCCAAATACGTGTACAATGGTAGTAACTACCCGAACCATCGTCCTATTGACGGCATCGCCTCCACAGACGGAAGACCCATACATAAGATACCTTTGTAAAACATGCGTAGAACATGTAATTACTCCAGCATCATATAAGCACTCACCCTAGATCGGCGGTGTATCCGATCATGCTCTCACAGCTCACACTTACCGATGCGTAGAGGCAATTGATCCATACATCACCACTCAAACAAGTGGCACTCATACAATAGCACGCCGTATGAGCGACGAAAGAGAAATATGATGCAAGAACCCCAGTCAGTACTTAATTAAGCCACCTAAAGTCCTTAACTAGGCATAAAGGATATGATCACTGGCACACTTTATATTTTGAAAATCACCTTTTTCCAAATGCCTTTTTGTTTTAAATACACTTGTGAACAGTAACACGCTAAACCATGCTCTGATGCCAGCTGTAACAGAACCGACCAATTATACGAAATTAAGTAAGAAAATCATCCGCCAGAGCAGACGATTTAGCAAACTTAAGCCCGTATAACCCGGTAGTCCGTGAAATCGCGAAGGATTTCAAACCAACTTCCATTCCAGCCAAGATCGTAATAAGTTTAGCGGTCACCATCACATATTACATAAAAGTTTGCATCACGGATACATCAGAGTTTCAACATAGTTATTACAAAAACCAGTTCGAATAAAAGTAGCGGAAGTCATTTGTTCAAACCACAGACACACACGCGGAGTTCAAATATAGTGCCAGCGAATGATCATCTCCAACAAAAGCATCAGACGAGGCATAAGGAATGACCATGCCCATGGTCCTAAGCATCACCCATCGCAGGATACAGGCAGTTGATACAGTAGCCGTAATACATCTACCCATCTGCAACAAGTGGGAATAAAACCCTGAGTACGAGAAGGTACTCAGCTAGACTTACCCGACATAACCGAAAATAAGTGACACCAAGGATTATGAAGGGCTTTATAGTAGGGTAGCTGACTCATTTGCAAAAGGAGCATTTTTAGCATTTCAAGAACCTTTCTAAAAGCATTATTGCCAAGTTAATTATTATGAACCTGTCGACTAGATTTGCACCTATACTAGAGTAAACATGTGATTAAGCAGATAATGATAACCAATGATCATTAAACAACTTCCATACTATCATATTCATTATAACTGTCCAAGTGTTCCATAAACATTTACTACGATGAAGTCACTCAAGTTAAGTGCTCACTATCCAGGAGCGATGGCGATTCGAATCGATTCCTAACCAGCTGGTGATTTATTCCTTACACAAACCTCACCCACCCGCTAAAGTGAGATATTGATCACCGAGTCAACTTTCCAGGAATCTCGAGTTTGCTAGGAACCACATGTACCCGGGGGCCGACCGACTGCACTTTGGTCTTATCATCTCGCCCCCGTGTCCTACCACACCTGCTCTGGCACAGTGCGCTGCGGGCAATCTACTCGGCCCGAAAAATCTCCCAGCTTCGCGGTCGGAAGGTACTTTATCCGGCCAGCTAAATGTAAGGCATGCGTTCAACATGACTCGAGGCCCAACAACGGTCGGTCCTTAATCGACACAGACGGAAACACTACAGTCCAAAACTCTGCAAGTCTCCGTCCGGTCTCAACTTCATTTAACACTTAGTTATACCATGACTTCATAGTCATCCAAGCAGATCCAGGTAACCACCTATAGCTCGCAGGTGACAGGAAATCACCCGACTTCTACCGGTCTAAGCCAGCTAAGCATTGACTCGACTGCGGATACCAGGGTAACAAGGATATAGTATAACAAAGGTAAACAAGGTATAATGCAGCAACGGTTGCAAACAACTCCTGAACGTAATGCATCAATTAAAGGAAAATATTTAATTAATAATTGCAAACCGGGAGAAAATGCTCCGGGGCTTGCCTCTCTCGAAGGAGCTCGGACGGTGATCGGGGCACTCCGGAAGTTCCTCAACGTCCTCCTCGTCGGCTTCGGGCACTTCCTGCTGCTGCACCTCGAGCTGCTCCTCGGGCTCCTCGGGTATGACGACTGGGTTCTCGGTTTGCGATCCTGTATGATGCAATATACGTAAGTGCTTATGCAAACGGTGCATCGAATGAGATGAATGCAATGGATATGTTTAAATGCAAGGTAGTCAACATCATCCAAGAAAATATACTACAAGCACATGTCATCTACTGCATTCTCTTCTACTACTAATATGTTAAGTCAACATATTTTATTAAATGCTTCAAAGATACACCAAAGCTTTACTAATTTCTTAAATCCCACAAAAAGCAACACTTAATTAAAACCTAATTAATAATAGATTTGAATAGCAACCTCTATTTTTCTTGCTTAGAAAAATCTTAGAAAATTACTACAGTATAGTACTACCCTAAGTAGTTTACTAACAGATTTTTATGATATTTGAATGAGTGGATTAGCCTACACAAAAATAACAAGCTATGGCATGATTTTGTACATGAAAATACTTTGTACGGTGAAAAGTGTCAAACAACAGAGTTAGTATTTTTCCTATGTTCTTCATAGCATACAATGACTGTACAAAAATTATCACATGCATGTTTTATACAAGGTTTGCTCTCTAGCAAAAATAACAAAAATCAGCTATTAAAGGTGCTTGAACTACACCTCAAAATTTTCCCACAGCACATGCATGAAACATATTTTTCCTAGGAAATACATGACATAAGAAGATTAACAAACTTGGAATCATATTTTTCTGAAGCCTATAGATTTTTCTACATATTTTTCAAGTTATCAGCAATATTCAGGATTAAATAAAATTCTACAGCAAAGTATCTCAAAAATGACATGCACAATTTTTCCCAAGTAGATCTGATGATAAGGAACCTAGGCAAATTTATTTCAACAGATTTGGAGCAACTTTGAGTACCCAAACATTTTTCAAACCATTTCAAATTTCAAATAATAAAGAATAAATGAAAAACAATTCATTTAAACGATACTGGGCCAGCCTGTTGGAAATCAGCTGGCCCACGGCCGTTTTCGGCCTGCGCGGCCCGAGCGCAAGGGAGGGGAAGACGGCCCAGCAGGGCGTCAGCCCACTGCCGCTCGGCCTGGCCGGCCTGGCTGGCTGAGGCAGAGTGCCTCGCCGGTGCTTGCGCTGGCGCGGCGGCGCGGCTCGGCCACGAGGCCGGCGGCCATCTCCGGCCACGGCAGGGCGAGCTGGCGAGCGCACGTGATGCGCTAGAAGAAGGCGAGTGCGGTAGGGTAGCTAGGCGGGGCTGGAGAAGAGAAGGAAGTCGACTTCCATGGCGGCCGAGCACGGCGGCGCCATGGCCGTCGGTGGCGAGGCTCGGGGAGGCTCAACCTGAGCTCGGAATGCGGCGCAAGCGTGAGCGCGACTTGAAGGAGGGCGAGGCAGAGCTGCGGGCGCGCGATTTCCGGCTGAGGTGGAGGAGCCGCGGCGAATTGCGCCGGCGGGTGCGTGGGCGCGGCGAGGGGCAGAGCTTGGGGCTCTCGGCTCTGGAGGAGAGGGAAGGCAGCGCAGGCGGGAGTGAGCGAGCGCACTGGCTGTGGCAGTTGAAGGCGGGCGCGTGGGCGCGGGCGCAGGTCGTGGCTGCCGCGCGGTGGGCGACGCCGACGCATGGTCGCCACGCGGCGAGAGCGTCCTGACGCGGTCGGGGCGTGGCGCGGCGACGGGCGCGGCGCGCGGGAGAAGGAGCCAGCGCGCTGGGCTGGGCCGAGGTGAGGTGGGCTGGAGCGGCGCGGGGGCTTCGCTGGCGCGCTGGGCCGGCTTCGGCAGGCGGGCCAGAAGCGAGGCGGCGGCCCGCGAAGGAGAAAAATCCTTTTTCCAAATATATTTTCAAGGAATTTTTAAATGCCATCTTTCAAATATTATTTTGAGCAAGAAAATGACCTCTTTTGAAAATGTACTAAAAATGAAAGTTGCTTAGAATTTAATTCTCTACAACTTTGCTTTTAGGACCACAGCCAAATTCTTTCTAGATTTTGAATTGTAAGATCAAAGTCCACGTTTAGCTCAAAACCCTAATTTTGGGAATTTATTTTTGAAGCCAAATTTTGAATTAATTTGAATACAAACATTGCTCCAAAAATTGAACTAAACATTGCTAGATGATTTACAATAGTAGCCAAACATGTTTTACTAACCTAGCAAGAAAAATTCAGGGCAAAACAATTCTTAAACAGGTGTATGCAACATTCAGGTTTCACGCATGTTTCAGATGTTTCAAAGCAATGTTTCAATTGTTATTCACATGATTAAGCATGTATGATTTGGATGCTTGATGATGCATGATATGCGTGATTTGCAGTGCCTAAATGTAGGCATAACACCGGGGTGTTACATTACTACTAATGCAATCTCTTGTCTAGAGCTTATCCATACAAAATCAATGAGATGAGATTGTGCTTGTTTAAATGTATATCACAAGCTTAAAGGTTTCTCTTCACCTAAAAGTAAGAATTGGTTGCTAGAGGCCAAGGTATGTGGTTACATTAAGTATTTAAAATACTGATATGCATCTAGAACCCTTTTTATGCTAATGTATGTATTTGTGTGTAACTTATTCAAGTTTCACCAAGAGTCCGTATTTTGGTTAATTGCAATGGCCTTGGATATTTGACAGATACCCTCAACTCTTTTTACATGATTTGAATTTAGTTTCGTGTGATGAGAGATTATTTAAAAAAAAGTGGGTATGAGCTAATTATACCATGTTCGTATTGATTTGAAAAATTACACACTTTGATTGAAATAGGACATAATTTGAGGAAAACCACATGCGTGTGGTCCTCAGAAAGAAGAATCTAGATGGGACGAAGAAAGATAGAAGCACATATCCTGTCGACGCCATACCTTTCAAGAAACAGTCGATCTACTTTCAGTATCTGCCTTATTGGCCGGACTTGGAGGTCCCCCATGACATTGATGATATACACATGTAGAAGAATGTCTTTGAGAGTCTCATTGCTACCTTGATGAACACAAGCAAGACAAAGGATGGTCTGAAATCATGAAAGACATGGAGTAGCTAAATGTGAAGGCAGAGCTTCACCCGGTACCTGAGGGTAATAGAAAATACACTCTGCCCACGGCTAGCTTCAACCTGGCCTAGAAGAGAGGAGGGCGATATGCACTTTCCTTAGGGGATCAAAGTTCTGACTGGGTTTTCATCGAACGTGAATAGGCTAGTGTCATTGAAAGACCTGTCAATAAAAAACTTCAAGGCTCACAATTGTCATGTGATGCTAACAGTGTTCCTACTCATTGCTATCAGGGCTATAAAGCCAGAGTTCTTGAAAATGGCCATCACCCGCATGTGCTACTTCTTTACGAAGATCTCACAGAAGACGATTGGCAAGAAAGAGCTGAGTGACCTACATGATTTTGTGGTGGAGACCTAGAACCAACTAGAGATGTGCTTACCTCCCGCATTTTTTGATATAATGCCACATCTCATGATTCACATGGTTCATCAGATATAGGCCTTAGGCCCTTGCTACTTGCATGAAATGTGGTCCTACGAGCGGTTCATGTTGGTTCTAAGCCGATACATGCATAATTGAGTATACCTAGAGGGCTCCATGATAGAGGGTTACAGTACTGAAGAAGTCATCGAGTGCTATCAAGAGTACCTAAAAGTATAGAGAGGTATTGGTAAACCTGATTCTCGTCACAAGGGTAGGCTGGCTAGGAAGGGCACCAATGGGAGAAAAGTGTTCATTGACTATGATTACAAAGAAGTGAGTCAGGCGCATTACAGTGTCTTGTAGAGTACAGAACTAATGCAACCATACATTGATAAACACTTGGTTATCATTAATGAGGAGAGAAATGGCCGTACAGATGAGTGGGTTATGAAACAGCACAAGCAACGATTAACTACATGGTTGAAGTACCAAAACATACCGACTAGAGAAACCACAAATGATATTACCATTAGTAGGTTGGCGGCGGGGCCATCGAGACAAGTGACATCTTGGAAAGCTTATGAGATCAATGGGTACATGTACTATACCCATGCAAAGGATAGTACATGTGTGAACCAAAACAACGGCGTTCAAATAGAAGCTCTCGATGGAATGGGGCAAAAGATCTAATTCTTTGGCATCATTGAAGATATATGGGAACTTGACTATGGAAGGGATATATAGGTGGCCATGTTTTGATGTTGTTAGATCAAACAACACCAAGTGAACAAGGTCAGGTTGATAGTCATGGACCTCGATAGACCCTTAGGTGCTTGCTTCACGTGTCGCATAAGTTTTCTATTTACCTAACCTGCAAACTAACCTTCCCCAAAAAAGAAGACAAAGCACGTGGTTGCCTCCGGGAAACAGCACATTATCGGAGTTGATGGCGTGGACGATGTTGATTAGTACAATAACTACACAGAAATGCATCCATTCATAGACTTCCCTAAGAAGATTAGTGTTGTGTAAAAGAACCTACTCAAAGACATATTGCCATAGGAACGAAAAGGTGTCAAGGAGAAAGTTGTTGCGGGCTAGTTGTTCAACATGGAGTGTTTGTGTAAGTGTGTATCTGTGAGACTACATTTATGTATGTGTGTGTGACTACATTTATGTATGTGTGTGAGACTACATTTATGTATATGTGTGAGACTACATTTATGTATGTGTGTGAAACTACATGAGCGATATGTCTATTTGTGAACAATGTTTACTATCACTTTATCGGATTAAGAAATTATCAAAATAAAAGTTGTAGATCTTGATGAGTTGTACAACTTTAGTATTCATCACTTTTTCAGCTGAAATCATTTGGTATTTCAAAATCTAGTTTGAACTTGTCATTTTATAAAATTTAAAATTTGAATTGCTCAAACTTTGTCACACGAAAAGATGATCAAAATAAAAGTTGCACATCTTGATGAGTTCTACAACTTTGGTATTCATCACTTTTTCAGCTAAAATCATTTGGTGTTTCAAAATCTGGTTTAAAGTTGTAATCTTTTTAAATTCAAATTTTGAAATGCTCAAACTTTGTCACATGAAAAGATGACCAAACTAAAATGATAGAGCATGATTTTAGAAAAATTTAGGAAAAAACATCACATTTGGAGTTAGTACGAGGGAGAAAGACGTGTTACAAGTTTTAGCCAGAGATTAAAAAGAGAAATCACAATTGTTCTAGAAATCACAATTGTTCATCTCTTTTTAATCTCTGGTTAAGTCTTTCTCCCTCATACTAACTCCAAATGTGATGATTTTTTTACTTAAATTTTTTAAAATCGTGCTCTATCAAGTTATTGTGTTGATTTTGCCAATCTTTCCAAGTGACAAAGTTTGAGCAATTCAAATTTGAAATTTTAAAAATTGACAAGTTCAAACCAGATTGAAACACCAAATGATTTTAGCTGAAAAAATGATGAATACCAAAGTTGTATAACTCATCAAGATGTATAACTTTTATTTTAGTCATTTCTTCACCCGACAAAGTGATAGTAAACATTGTTCACTAATTCATAAATCTCTCATATAGATTTATGAATTAGTGAACAATGTTTACTATCACTATATCGGATGAAGAAATGACCAAAATAAAATTTGTAGATCTTGATGAGTTATACAACTTGGTATTCATCACTTTTTCACCTGAAATTATTTGGTATTTCAAAATCTGATTTGAACTTGTCATTTTTTTAAAATCCAAAATTTCAATTGCTCAAACTTTGTCACACGAAAAGATGACCAAAATAAAAGTTGTAGTCCTTGACGAGTTCTACAACTTTGGTATTCATGACATTTTTAGCTGAAATTATTTGGTATTTCAAAATCTGGTTTGAAGTTATAATTTTTTGAAATTCAAATTTTGAATTGTCAAAACTTAGTCACATGAAAAGATGACCAAAATAAAAGTTGTACATTTGATGAGTTATACAACTTTGATATTTACAACATTTTTATTTGAGGTTATTTAGTGTCCTCAAATTCTATTGGAAATTTTCAAATTCAATTTTTCAAATTTTTAAATATGTTTTTTAAAGAAGAAAAATAGAATTATATATATACATATCAGTAATTTGTTTTAATATATATATTTACATATATAGAGTAATCCAAATAATTTTATATATAAAATACAGATATAATATATATAGATTTAATAATTTATATAAATGGAAATAAATTTGTAGGGGCAGCAAGATCAGGAACCGTCCCTACAAATAAATTTGTAGGGGCGGTTGGTATTATAAACCACCCCTACAAATCTGTTGGGTATATAAGCAGCAGCGCGCCGAGGTGAAATTTTTCTAAGTCTTGGGCCCTCACTTCTCCACGACGCCGTCAGGATGCCAAATTTGTCCCCCACATCCCGTCGCCACCGCCGCTGCCTCCTAGACTTCTCCTGATGCCGGCGCCCCCTCTCCGTACCCTAGGCCACAGATCGACATCCCCAGGCCGCCACGACACTGCGCGCCCTATCTCCACGGCGGCTAGGGTTATAGAGCCCACGGCCAGCTGACCCGCCGTCACCTCCCCATCTCTGACCTCGAGCTCCGCCCACCCGCTCCATCCCCCGAGCCACCAAGCAAGTTAGGGTTTACAGCGACGCCGTCCACATCCAAGACCTGGTCCGCCGCCGCCTCCCCATCTCTGACCTCGAGCTACGCCCACCCGCTCCATCCCAAGGGCCACCAAGCAAGTTAGGGTTTGCAGCCGTGCCGTCCACATCCAAGACCCGGTCCGACACCGCCTCATCTCCGACCTTGTTGTGCTGCGGGCCCGTGCACTGCCCTCCCATGGCCCCGATGCTCGTGCGCTCTGGTGTCCGCATGCCTCCACCGGCATTCATGCTCCTCCACAGCTTCCCCTACAACCGACAGGTTCGGATCCACCACTGCTGCTGCTCGCTGCTTGCTGTTCCAACACTTGTTCCTGATGGTTTACCCAATGTGCATTGCATTGCCTTGGTTTGTTGCAACCTAACGATCCCAAAACGACGCTATGTGCATTGTTGCTTGAGCTTGTACAAGTTTTAGTTATGTCCTATGTGTGCTCCAAACCATGAAATTATTTGGAGCGTGATACGATATGCCTAAGTCCACTACATAGTGTGTTGGATTGAATGCCAATGTGAGCTTTTGGACCCTTCCATTGTGATCACAAATTTACTTAAAAATATTACTCAAACCTGCAATTGTGATCAAAATAAAAATTGCATGCTGCTTCTATATATGCCAACTGTTTCTATATATGCCCACTGTTTTATATATGCCAACTGTTTCTATATATGCCCACTATTTCTATATAAGCCCAATGTGTTTATATATGCCCACTATGTTTAGATATGCTCACTGTGTTTTGATATGCCCACTGTTTTTAGATATGCCCACTATGTTTAGATATGCTCACTGTCTTTACATATGCTCACTGCAGAGATATATGCTCATTGTCTTTATATATGCTCACTGTCTTTACATATGCTGTTAAAAAAAGAAATCCACACCCAGATTCCTTATATTTGTTTGAACAACATAGCAGTGTATGTGTATGTGTATATATCATATGAATGAGCTTGAACATGAGCCTAGGCTCTTGTCCCAGATTACTTGATAACATGTCATGTATTGAAAGTTGAGTTTGCTGGAAAAAAAAATCCCATTTTGTGCTACTGAACAATAGTTGCCACTTGCCCAAGTTGTAATGAGGATAGTTTGAACAGATCATTGCATAGTTGTTGTTTATACCTACTATTCCATAGTTGCTATTTTTTCTCTACACAAATTGTTAAAGAGCAATGATTTATTTAAGTACTGTAATGCTACTATCAATAACTGTTATTCCATAGTTGCTGTTTTTTTCTCTGATCATGTTTATATATATGCAGTGCAGTGTGCTAACCATGGCTTTCTCTTCTCTCCTCTCCTCTCCTCTCTTCTCTGTTGTTGACCATAGTTGCTATTTTTTTAAGCTCCTCTCTTCTCTCTTCTACTGCTCCTACTACTTGTACTGTTCTCTCCTCTCTCCTATACTACTACTTCTACTTCTCTCTTCTATTACTGTGGCTGCTCTATTTTTATTTTAGCAAGCAGCAGCCAGTCTCTTTTTAATTTTGGCAAGCAGTAACTACTCTCTTTTTTATTTTGGCAAGCAGCAGATGCTCTCTTGTACTGCTCTCTTCTCTCTTCTATACTACTACTTCTGCTACTTCTACTCCTCTCTTCTCTCTTTTGCCTATGATGAAATTGTCCAACTCCAGAAAATATCTGGAATATGAGCTGATGATCATGAATTTGTGAGGAACTTGGCATCATTACCAGCCGCCCCGACTGTCTTTTTCTATATGCTCATTGTTTTTATATATGCTCACTGTGTTTATGATACCTTGATGCTCTAAGTTTATGATCAAATGATGATTGACATGTTTCTGAGGCCTCTACCACTACTACTATTACTACTCATTTTGTTATATATGGCAGCAGCTACTGCCTGCATATATAAAAACAGTGAGCATATATAAACATAGTGAGCATATATATGCTTTTCTTGACAACATTTCCTATCCTCTATGTTTGGGAAGCAGTAGCTATTTTTTTTCAACACCTTTTCCTCTCCTCTATGTTTGGAAAGCAGCAGCTGTTTTTTTTTTTTTGCCAACTCTCCTCTCCTCTCCTCTCCTCTCTCTTTTGCCAATGATGAAATTGTTCAACTCCAAAAAATATCTAGAATATGAGCTGATGATCATGAACTTGTGAGGAACTTGGCATCATTACAAGCCGCTCCTACTATCTTTTTCTATATGCTCACTGTTTTTATATATACTCACTGTGTTTACGATGCCTTTATGCTCCAAGTTCTTGATCAAATGATGATTGACATGTTTCTAAGGCCTCTACCTCTACTACTACTATTACTACTCATTTTGTGAGTTAGTTTGAACCTGAGTGATGGCTATTTTCTTTACTTCCACTGGGAAATGGACCATTGCTATGTTGTTTTCTATGGGAAGAAACCTAGGACTTACATGTCTTGGCTTTTCTATTCTCTCTAGGACAGGTAACCAACAAGGTATGGTTTTATACATCAATAGGACGAGCAGCGGTCAACCTCATGACATTAGTGCACAAAAATATGATGTGCAAGCATGTTTAAGGGCGCTTCAAAATATTGGGTATAATATTCCTACATACTCCTCCGTGAGGATTGCTGCTTTGAATGTGGGCCTCCACGATATTGGATTATTTAGTGCACAGCTTGCTGAGAAAAACCTGAATGATCTAGTCAGTCTCATAACTTATATCTAGATTAATTGTTAGGTTTATATATATGCATGATTCTGATAACCACATTTTTCCCAATACTTGTAGATTTAGGAGAATGACATAACATACGCAAGTTGTAGCTTTGAAGCCATTTTAAACCAGGCCATGTATCACTTGGGTTGTTATAAATGGGAATATGGTGGCCATGTTCTCACTTCAGAGGGAATCTAGGAAAAAATTTCTTGTGACTAGGAGGAAGGTTCTCAACCAATGTTGATCGTCGTCAGTAGACCTTGCGAACGATCTTGTGAAGCAAGGGAGAGTGCACTAGTAAATAGATTGCGCTACATCAGTGACATTTTGGCATATGAAATGAATGATCTGCACTTCTCCGAATATGTGGTACGGCGTTGGAAAGTTCTAGAAAATTAAATTACCGTTGGTTGTAATAATGAACTGATCTAAATTATTCTGATTTGTAATGAACAAATTTAAATTATTATCTATTTGTAATGAAGTAATTTAAATTATTATGGTTCTTGTGAATTATTATGGGTTTGTAACGAAGTAATCTAAATTGTTATGGTTCTTGTGAACTAATTCATATTCTGGTCAGATTTGAATTTTCAAATTTCAATTTTTTCCCTGAAAATTTGACTATAGGGGTGGTTTTATACTGAACCGCCCCTACAAATGGAAACTATAGGGGCAGTTGGTGTCACAGCCACCCCTACAAATCTAAATTATAGAGGCGGTTGGTGTTATCAGCCGCCCTTGCAAATCCTTTTGTAGGGGCAGCTTGGGAACCACCCCTACAAATCAATGATTTGTAGACATGGTTGCTTAGAGGCGGATGGGAAAACCACCCCTACAAAACCTTACCAGTTGTCCCTACAAATCCTGATGGTAGTAGTGTGTTTGGGTCAGGGAGCCCGGTTCCTGCTGCCGCTCGCCATTTCACATCATGTGCCAAGCACCAAGCCCTCACCGGCATGAATCGGCCTGAGCAAAGGTCGAAGACTCACACAAATTGACTGGAGTGGACCTTGAAGATGCAGATCTGCCTATGACTGCTGCCCTACGCTTGTGGCAGCAAATGACTCTTGCAACCCTGACCCGCCACCCAGGCCCAAGCTCTGCTCCAGTCAGATCCAATGACAGGGAGGGGCACTAGATACCAGTAGAGGGGTGCTAGATACCAGCACATCCAGCCATGGGAGCTCCATGCCGACAAATTTGGCCAGGGAGAACAGTAGATCGAAGTGTGAGAGGCGGGAGAGAGAAACAGGTGGGTGGCCTTGGGAAAGATAAATGAGAGAGGCAATGCGTCACGGGGCAGAAACAGAGAGACGCCGACCACAGGGAAAAATGGGAGAGGCGACGCATCGCACGAGAGAAATGGGAGGGACGCCATGTCCGTAGAAGGGAGGTGAGTAAAATGGGAGAGACGCCACGTACAAAGAACAGAGGGTGTCACGTGAGAGAAACGAAAGAAGGGAAGGGAGTCATGTGGGACAAATAGGAGAGAGGCCATGTCCGTATAAGGGAAGGGAGAGTCAATAAGGGTTTGTTTGGATCAAAGGATTTTTTTAAGAAATAAATTCCAATGAAAAGGAATCACTTGATACTGTTTGGAATGAGGGAATATTGAGTTCCTAAGGAAACCATACTAGTGTAAAACAAAGGAAATAAAACATCTACTCTAACCCAAGGGAAAGAATCTTTGCTCTCCATCTCTTGCTAAAGCTTACCCATGTTCTTGTACTTTTTTTCCTCTATTCCAAATAGCTCAAAGTATTCATTCCTATGTTTTAAATCCTATAGTTTTTCACTATTTGCTCTACCTTATTCATGTGTTTTTCCATTCAATTTGTATTTCTTTGTTTCAAACGGGCCCTAAAAGGGAGGAGAGAGACAGTGCATGGGAATCGGGAGAGACATCAGATCCATAGAAGGAGGGGGGAGTCCATAGAAGGGAGGAGAGAGCGGTTGCGTCGCACAGAGAGAAATGAGAGGGGCACCACGACACACCACGTTCGTAGAAGGGAGAGTTGTTTGTGTTAAGAGGGGATACAGGGTATTGGGTTTTGGCAATTTGTTGGATGAGGGGAAGAAGAATCTACATTACTATTATATAAGTATATTTTTAGAGGATGATGGATCAGTAATCTATTGAAATGCTCTTATAAAGAGCACTCACAACTGTCCCCTTAGCACTCACAACTGTCCCCTTTAGGCCAGTCTCGGTGGAAGGTTTCATTCCACTGTTTCCAAGACGTGACAACATTAGTAACTTCGAATGAAACACTCTCTCAGTGCACATTTTCATTTCGAATGTTTCATACTCCATCCCAAATTATAAGACGGTGTTTGGATCTAGGGACTAAAGTTTAGTCCTTGCCATAATGTTTGGATATCAATTACGAGTATTCTAACTTTCTTGGAGAGTCAAAGTATCTCAAGTTTGACCAAATTTATATAATAAAATAATAACATTTATGATACCAAATAAGTATCATTAGATTCTTCTTTTGATTATATTTTCATAGCATACATATTTGATGTCATAAATCTCTGTAGTTCTCTCTATAATTTTAGTCAAACATGAAATGCTTTGACTCTTCAAGAAAGTTGAAATGACTTATAATTTATAATGGAGGGAGTAGGTTACTTGCAACATTTAATTCTTATAAGGTGTTGTGATCAATTGTGTCATGTAAACTATGTAGCTACTTTATATTTTTAAGGACTAGCAC
The DNA here is from genome assembly GCF_019320115.1 of Miscanthus floridulus. NCBI lineage: Eukaryota > Viridiplantae > Streptophyta > Magnoliopsida > Poales > Poaceae > Miscanthus > Miscanthus floridulus. The sequence goes on along the minus strand of NW_027096464.1, from coordinate 73,212 downwards.
ATTAGAATATTACATTTTCACACAAGATATTATGTTATATATAGTCATGTTCAATTCATAGACATGCATAATATTACACTTTCACACAACATATTATATTATATAAAAACAGTTATATTTATCAACATGCAGTATACAGAGATAAAATAAACAAATGCAAAAAAAAAGAACAAAAGAAATGGAGAAACATGAAGGGGAGCATGTGGGCCATGGAGATTGGATGGAATGGAGAAACATGAAGAGGAGCAGGTGGGGCACGGAGATTTCACGGAAGGGCACTGCTAGCGTCCGAATGTCTGGACGGACAAAGCGTCCGGACGCCCGCACCTGTAGTCCGCTTCCACATCATTTCACGTGCCCCATGCGGGCCCGCGCGCCGGAGGCATCTGCCCAAGAGCTACCTCAAGCCGGCCTAACCATTGCTGCAGGGTGTGGTCTGCCCGCCGCCACTAACCACGTGGAGTCAAGAAACATCGCCGGAAATCTGATCCACACCAACCAGATGAAGATCCACTATACTCACTCGATGTACTTTTAAAACATCCCGATGCAACACTTGCAACATACAAAAGAAGACAAATGAAACACTTAAAACATGCTTCTGAAACACTTGAAAAAACACTTGAAAATCATTGCAAACATACGCGATATCCAGATAAAACACTTGCAATATATGTGTGAAACATATGTAATATCCAGATAACCACACTTGCAACATATGTCCCTAAAACACAGATGAAACATTGGTAACAGACATTTGCAACATAGGTATACAACCATTGCAACATATGCAATATCTCAATCTATTTTTGCAACATCCATCTGAAACACTTGAAACATGCGCTTTCAACATGCGCTTTCACCAAAACCTGGCAGGCGGGCGGGCGGAGCACTGCACAGCGGGATCTGGCTGTGCGGTCATGGTGGAGAAGGGGGATGGTAGCAGGCGGGTGGCTGCGCAGCCCCCGATGAGGGCTACGCTGCCCCTGGCAATAGGGCGTGTGCGGTGCCCCAGACGATCTGTGCCTGCGGTGGAGGCGACAGCAACAATCAGGTGGGTGCGGCCTCACGTGGCGAGGCGGCATCGGTTGTGCAGTCGTGAGGGAGCACGTCGCGACGGTGGAGATGAAAGCCGGCAGGAGGCGTAGCGAAACACAGTCGCGGCCTCACGCGGCGAAGCACATGATGGGTGAGCGGAGTGGGGAGAAACAGGCCTGTTGGGCCAGTAGTTGTAGCATACAGGCCCGTCAAGGAGGGTCTGACGTGGAAGAAAATCTTGACCCGAGCATTACCGTTGACAGAAGGGGAAGAGAGAATTGACGCGGCTGCTTGATGAGCGTGCGAGGCTCGTTGCCGCAGCTGGCCACGGTGGATCGGATGACATGAACTGAACTGGCTCAGTGCTGTTTTCATCTGTTTTCCAAGGTATGGGAAACAACACTGGCTAGTTTCATGCCATGAAACTCTAATCCTCTCTCTTCCTCAATACATGCAAAACTGTAGGGGGTTTTTTTTTTGTTGACATGTCACTTCATTTATTGTCTATAAAACTCCCATGACATATTGACATCCGATTGAGACGGGCCTTAAGGCCCTTGTTCGATTTGCTCTAAAACCAAGGAGATTAGGAGGGATTGTGGGGGGACAAAATCCCCTACTAGTCAAAATCATCCTCGATCCCCTATGGTTTGGTTTAGGGAAACAAGGCATTAAGGTGAAGAGCTAGCTCACTCATGACAAATACTGAAAGTTCCCATTGGCGCTCAAAATTCAATGCGCCAAAACGTGTATATGGCACATGGATGGTTCAACAGGGCTGGTTGTGCTGCCAAAAATAATGGCAACACAAATTATAACACGTTTATCAGGTCTCAGTCCCGTCCTTAGAATGATTTGTAATCATTCGAATGCCTCTCGCGATTCTGTAGGTAGCTTCAACTCAGGCTCCAAATCACCAAGAGGTGCGAAGTAACCGTCAACCAGGTCATTTGTAACATATTCAAGGGCAGGAGGATCCCACTGAGACAACAAATACATATAAATCAACTTATATAGATCACAAACAACAGAATTGTTTTTCCTAGCAGTCTAGCACAAAGAACCGATCAATCAAAACAGCAAAAATAATTACCTTAGGAGTGAAGTCTTTTTCGACTAGTCGTGCTCTGACACCCTACACAGGGATGAGAAATTAAGAACTAGTATATAACAAAAGATGCAATCTTTAACCAGCAACAAAAAAAATGCTCAATTATAGTTCACTTCTATTGTGTAGTGGAATCCTAAGCCAAGATAGTAACGTGAAGAGAGGCAGAGGAAGACCGAAGTTGACTTAGGTAGAGGTAATAAAAGGAGACTTGAAAGGATAGAATATACCCAAAGACTTAGCCTTAGATATGAGTGCTTGGAAAACATCTATTCACGTACCTTGATTGCTTCTGCTGGGTTTCAACTCTAGCCTACCCAACTTGTTTGGGACTTAAAGGCTTTGTTGTTGTTGTTGTTGACAGTTCACTTCTATAACAAACAGCTTCCATAATTTCACAAATTTAGTGACAGGAACCTCTCAATTTCCAAATCACAAGTTTGATAGTATTCACTTTCAAATTCTAAAAATTTGTGGCAACAATGATCACTTTATCAAGCATAATAGTTTACAGATATTCTCTGAACTTATGGAAAGAATGCAGCATTAAGAACATACCTCACAGAGTTCATGAGAAAATTGGTTTGAGATTCCATTCATGGACATGCGGTACTCACGGACAAGGCACTCATCGAGTGTCTGATACCTACCCTCGCGTATCTACATCATGGCCAGAAACAATCTCTGTCAACAGCACAAGGACAAACAACTGAGGCTGTAGAACTTCTACTTACCGATCGCAGTGAAACCTTCAAAGCTAACGGAGAGGCCCCTTTCAATCGTTTCAGTGCCAAGGTACACCATTCTTCATTTGAGCTAGCTGCTTCACTTTCCTGATTATGACAGTACTCAGTTTTAAATCATATGAAAATTGAACATAACTTTGTCACAGAACAAAGAAACACTGAACTCAACAAACTAAATCATGCACCATTCAGGGCAGTAAAATTGCAATGATGAAAACATATCAAAGAGGTATGGTAAGTTTCATCAAGGTTAACTATAAGATTCATGAAAGTTTCACGGTAAATAGTGAGATGCTAGCAAAAGGTCACAAACCAAGCCACAAATGGCATATATGAATGAATTATATCTCATGTTTCACTCATTATCAAATCAATCAAACAATGATGTATGTTAGGATAGTAAAAAAAAAGCAGCTGAATCATCACTCACCAAGGCATCAACAATCTCTTCAACTGTGTCATGGCTGAAGCATTTATCAATCACCTCCAGCCTAAGGTAACACAAATGGAAAAATGAGGGATGACAATCAAGATGATATACGCAATATAAGGTACACTCTTGATCCTTACAGCACATCTCGCCTACTTTAAATGTGGTCCTTGATACACTCGTGAAAAAAAAAAGTTTCATAAGGTGCTCTTCCTTTGTACATGCCTTACTGATGAACTGTGTAAATGTATTCAGCCGTTTATGTGTGCTGGTGGCAGGCGTGGACGGCGATGATCTCTCCAGCGCCTCTGGCAAGGTTCATGGATGTTGGATGTGAGGATGCCATGTCGCAGAGGCCAGTGGTGGTGGACATGGATCCGTGTGTGGAGGTTGCCGGGAGCGCTACGCCACATGTTGCGGCGGAGCACTGTGCCACGTGTTGTGGCGGAGCGCTGCGCCACGTGTTGCGGAGGAGCGCACGCCAAGATGGCGCGGATACTGGACTGGCGGCAAGATGCTTGGCAGCCGCAGGTCAGGCCAGGGATGCGAGGTGCGCAACCCTGGTGGCGGACCTGCTCGAGCTAAGGCGGGGGTGGCAGAGGCGTGAGTACGAGCAGAGGGAACGGGCCGGCCTGCTCACCGGCAGACAGCTATTTCTCGTACCCGAATCCACTGCTCTTGGCTGTCCATGCGTTCATGTACACTGTGATGTGGTCGGCGGTGAAAGACCTGGACTCCAGCACGGATGGTGGCAGTGGCTTCACCACGAACTGAAGCTCTCATCTTGCAGTTGGTCTGAACCAGAGTCTGCACTATCACCTGTTATCTCAGATTATTAGCCCGTGCTTTAGTTGATGGACTTCATATCATCGGGTGTCTCATATTGTTGATATGTAATTAGGTTCCCGTTAGTGCTCTGGTTCATGCAGTGATTTTAGTGAATTTCATCATCAGGTACAGATGTTTGTGCTTACAATATTTGTTCCTTACATTTACTTTCAGGCAAGATAACAGTGGCCATATTACGGAGCGGATTGCTTCCTGAAATGCAAAAGTGGAAGACCAAAGGGGGAGAGAGGTTCAGAAGAAAAGAGACAGGGCATTTAGACATTATTTCCCATGCCTATAAAGCCACTCCCGGTTGATTCTATAGAAAGAAAGAGGCAATGGGCTAAAAAGTAAAGAGGCAATGGGCTAAAAAATAAAAAGGTAAGGGATGAGCAAATCATTGTTTGTTAGGATTTAAAATTAAAAAATATTAGTATCGTTTAAATTTTATGTGCCCATAGCAACGCATGGGCCAATACCTAGTCTTAACTAAAAAGAAGAAACAGTCGATTGTTTTTTAAAGAGCAGACAATGCAGCATCCAGATTGTCATCATCTCAAGCGCATATATACATCCAACCAATATAACATTTTTATGAAGAAAATAAACTGTCATGCCCAAAAGTAATGCCACGAAAGAAAGGAACACATAGATCAAAGCCCACCATGCTAGAATCGATTCCAGGAAAGAACAAGCGATGGTTCTAGCTTTCAATTCTTGTTCGTAAATGGCTAAACATAACATTTCTGCCTTTTTCTACCGGGTGCGTGATTAATAATTATGTATCCAAAACCCCAAAAAGGATTTTGGAATAACAAAGCAGGGTTACTGAGTTATAGTTAGAGCTGCTGGCAGCCATGGAGATGACACATGGAAAAGTGTTTGATGAGCAATGTTTGGTAAAATAGATTACCTATGAACAATGCTTTTTTTGTCTGGATAAACCATGTCTCCATATTGTGCAAGGGAAGAATCAATAACTGATGGGTCATCAGTTACTAACTTTGCAAGTCGTTCATCGATCAGATCCAGATGCTGTCCAAAAAACCAAACATAAAATGTTCATGAGTTGATTAAAATACCACAGTAGAAATATCTCGACTTCAAACATGAGACATATAGTAAAAAGAATCTTACGCCACTCATGGAATAGTGTGTAGCAAGGCCAAGAGCAATCATATCTGTTCCATTGAGCTTTTCACCAGTCAAGGCCACATATTCCCCTGCGAGGCTTCAAGTGTGAAAACTAGCAGACTGATTACATATTCCTATTTTGCAACGGACTACAGCACAACCACCGATAAAGTAGCAGGGACAAGATGTAACTCCACATAAGAGCACTAACCAACATGACCAGTTAGATGCGACAAATAAAATGAGGCTGCAGCATCAGGATGGAATCCAATATGAACTTCTGGAGTTGCAAAGACCTGAAATCGTCGAATTAAAAAAATATATCAAATACCTGACTCCAAACTACTTCCCTCCGTTTATGTTTACTTGTCAGCAACTTTTTACTGTAACAAATTTGACCATCTATTTTTTCTTCTAAAAAAATCTTAGATACTTCAATGTATATAACACTAATGAAGTATGTTCAATAAAGAATCATATATGTGAAAACTTGATGTATCTAAAAATCTTTTGCAGAAAAAACATATGGTCAAAATTGCTACAGTAAAAATTCGGTGACAAGTAAACGAAAACGGAGGTAGTATTCAAGAAATAGAGGAAGCATCAAGAGGAAAATAGCATAAGCTCGCCACAGAAATATATAGAAAATAAAAGCGAATGAGTAAAAATACATTGACATACTGTTCTATCAGTTGCAATGCGGAATGTTCCAGGAATGGAAACACCCCCACCACCACCCATAGTAACACCATCAAGAATGGCAATCTATTACAGATAAATGCAACCTCAGATGTCAAATCAAAAATATTATAATGAATCGTAACAAGAAAATATTTCTGAATCCATATACTTTACATGTGGTTTCAAGTACGTGCCCAGAAAATAAATGAACATGTACAAAGTCTTGAAAAAATCCTTACATTCCTCCAGCTTGCCTGATAAAGGAAAAAATATTAAATTTAAGGTAAACTTGGACAGCACAAAACCTTTTTACCAGTGAAAAACAAGGCGACATTCCGCGGTCGCCTAGGCGCGACTAGGCGCTGGGCGGAGGCCTCCCGCGGGGCCTAGGGGGTGAGGCGGACATCTAGGCGGTGGGCGAAGAGGACTGGTGGGGAAGGGACGCGTGGGGGCGGCGCGGAGGTCGGGAGACGATGGGGGAGGAGCTAACGTGAGGCAGCGGCGGCCGGTGGGTGAAGAGGCGGCGGGCAGATCCGCCAAAGCAGGGACGCGTGGGGGCGGCGCGGACGTCAGGCGGCGTTGGGTGAGGAGGTAACGTCTGCGGGGGCGGCAACGACTGGTGGGGAAGGAGGCGACGTCGGGCGTCGGGCGATGGCGGCGGCGCGGGGCGAGCGACGGAAGCGAGCGCGAGCAGAGGAGGCTGGGAGGGTGAGAGACGGGGCTGGGAGGGGAGGGGAGGGGATAAGACTTGGGCGTGGGAGACTTGGGCCGTTATTGGGCCTCTCCTCTTTCTCCCCATTCTATGACCATTAATCTACTATTTTTTTCTTTTCTTTTACGTATTTATGCATATATTAGCTACCGCCTAGAAAAACGCCTTGAAACGCCTAATCCCGCCTAGGCGCGCCTAGGCTCTAGGCGGTGGGTCACCGCCTAGAGAGCGCCTAGCGCCTAGAAAAACATTGCTTTTTACAATGCACAAGTTTACAGTGGACCATCCAAATTTAAGGAACTTCTTGTACAATAAATTGGGTAAAAAAACCTTTGATTTGTGTTCTTTCCATCAACCTTTTCTAGAGACAAATAAAGCAGATTCAGCAAGCAAGCAAATGGAGAGTTGTTTTGCCAAATTGTGTCGTCGTAATAACTTGCTGCTGTTTTGTGAAAGCAAAAGCAAGCATGACAGACAGTTTACTAAAAAGGATACGCAGGTGACAGAAATATAACGGAATGATTACTATCAACAGTTCACAATGGGATACAAACTATATGCTATGCAGGGCTTAACCACCCACCTTCACTGATAAGTTCACGTAATTTAACAGCATCCCCACCAGCACAGAATGCTCGGCCGCTGCCCTTCATGCAATGAACAACTCAATTTATATTTGGTCGGCAATATAAGCAGAACTGAAATGATGAAGCACCATACCTTCATCATGACAAAGCCAATGTCTGGGTTGTCCTCCCATGATTCATAAAATTTATTAAGCCTAGCTCCCTATCAAGATGGACATTTCACCAAGCATCAGATCAATTGTTTCCAATGTAAATCTGTAAGCTATAATCTATACACCCGTGGACAGAAAAAACAAATGAAGTCAGCATTATCAACACACGAATAAACTAAGCCTAATCATTTGCATTGCAAGAAAGGGACTAAATCAATCTGCAGAAGCTCCACCTTTGTTGACGAAAAGGGTAGTTCACCCAAGTCCCAACACCAAGGCACCCAGCACGCGTAAATGACTGTGTGGGCATTACATTATGCACATGCTCCGCAAATGATAGCAGGGGCCTAAAAGAGAAAACATAATTCACCAAACTGCTATGGAGCATGATCACCGACTCATTTCATCAAACAATATTCACCTACAGTTCAGAGAGCCCGAACCCCATCACCGCACAACTATGTAAAGCATCTCATCGAACAAAGAGTCTTCCAATCACCACCGAAACAAAACTGCGCACAAACTACTACCTACAATAGTACGCGAGGAAATGGGGACGAACCATGGTGATGGTGAGGGCATTGAGGTAGCCGGGGCGGTTGAGCACGGCGGCGCGCGCACTTGCCTTTCCTTCCACGAGCACCTGCGCAAAATACTGTGTCAGCGACGGAACCCCGCGCCTCCGATGCCGAAGGAGGATGCCACGACGGTGGGCCTGGCGGACCAGGCGCTTGGTTACCTCGTCGCTGGAGGCAGCGTTCGACGGTTGGAGGGAGGAGAGAGGCCGCAATCCCCCAAGCGCGCCGCGGCGCAGGGCCTCGCCGGCGCGGCGTGCTACGGCGGCGGCAGCGGCGAGGCGCGGCATGGTGGCGCGGATCGTAGGGTTTTGGACTCTGGAGTGCAAGGTGGAGTGGTCCTCAAAGGAAAGGAAAAGTATGGCCCGTCGAAGTGCCGTGATGGGAAGAAACTCGGTCTGATTGTGTATGGGCTAGGGATCATGGGCCGAACTGTCAACCTAGTGACCTAGAAAGTGCGGTGGCCCGCATGACCCAGTTGCATCGAATCAAAATATCAAATGAAACGAATTACATTAGCTCAAAAAAATGAAATGAATTACAGCGTCTCAGTCTCACTCACTCTCTAAATTTTAATTTGAATAAAAATTGTTCTTTATAACTTTCTATCTTCCAACAACTTCTTCATATCTTGTAGAGTTGTAGCACTTTAGAGAGCTATCCACGCTTTTCATCTTTAGCAAGCAAGAAACTAGAAATAGATGGTTCAATATTTAAAGATCCTCCCACCAAAATCTTTATTCCTATCAATAGGGTAAGAGTCTCTTTAAGTTGCTCTTGTGGATGCAATTCAATTGATAGTCTAGTTTTGTCAAATCAAAATATCAATTGAAATGGATGCTTCATCTAAAAAGAATTGAAATGGATGCAATCCTCCCAAAAAAATGAAACCGATGCCAAAGAAAAAAAAAGTCTTTTTAAATTTTTCCTAGGAATCCTTTTATTTGTCCGCAGCACCTTGCAGCTGTTTGCCATCTGACATGATCGCTATCTCATGGTCATGACAATAGCCATAAAACTTCACTGTACTACTACCTTTTAAATCCCAAACAAGCTAAAATAGGCTAGAGTTGAAACCCAACAGATACGATCAAAGTTCAGACACGTGAATAGCTGTTTTGCAAGCACTCATATCTAAGACTAAGTCTTTAGATATATTCCATCATTTAAGTCTCCATAAATGCGTGTCAAGCAAGTCTCACAATTCAAACGAGACTAAACTAATGCGAAATAGCTCAACACATCCAAACGGCACATTCGCGAATAGCGAGCTGAGCATTTTGATCGCCATATTATAGAATTGGTCCAGCTCAACAATGGAACAGACATTCGGAACAGGCAGGCAGGCATCCAGTTACACTTGCAGCAAAGATAAAAAAATGAAAGCCCAGGCACACAACATGCCTGCAATGTAGGTCTCCGCGGCTCCTTGCTCATAACTTGACTTTCCATGAGCCATTGTCAGCTAAATGTTGTTTAAACGAAGAACCGGTTCTTTACAGCTTGAAGAATACAAAATTCGCGACACAGTGAAACACTAGCAGGAACCAAAATTCCTTTTTAAGAATATTTCCATATATACTAAAGGAAACTAAATAATGAAAGAATTGAACTGATTGAGAAACCCATTTAACACAAGAACAAAGTGGGACTGAAAAGGTATCAAAATATGGTAGCCTCTTATAAAATGCCAAATCAAAAATATTTTGGCTTGACTCCTCCAAATAGCCGACTTATTTGGTTAGCATTATATATCTTGCTAATATTTATAATCTTGCTTCTTCTCCAGACCCAGCAAAACAGGTATCAGGTGGACTGCTCCTTCCATGCTGCCAACATTCTCAGAAATTCCATCACCTATATGCATCAAAAGAATGTTTCATTTCTCTAAACTTGCAATACCCAACACATAGTCAAATGTTCAAAAGTTTTCAATTTTCCTTTTGAACCAAGAAATATTCAAAGGCAAAAGTTTGTTGTGGTTGCCGCAGTGCTACGAGTTACCTCAGCTGGATCCCTCAAGGAATAGAAGGCATCACTCTCTTTGGGTATAGATGACACCAATATTCCAAAGCCATGGTTGCTTGCCTTCAGAACCTATTTGAACCAAGAGTAAATTATGTGTTGTGGAAATATATGCTTTACAAGTCCATTCAAGTGAACTAGGCATACTTTGAATGCATCTTCATCTGTTCTGTCATCTCCAACATAGATAGGGAGAACATCTTCACTCTCGTTGAGCCCAAGCGATTCAAGTAAAAACTCCACAGCTTTACCTTTGTTCCAATCAATAACAGGACGGACCTCAAAAACCTGGATTGAAGAGTGTGATTGAATATTAATCAAATTCAAACTGCTTACAACAAATATTTTGATAAGGAAAGCCTTCTAATGGTGCATAATGCTCACCTTCCTCCCATGGGTTAGTCTTAGGCAAGGGTAATCTTCCAAAACAGCACTTACACAGTGGAAAACCTTTTTATAGTCCTGAGAAGCAAGAATAGGAATTTGAGTTTAAATGGTCCATGTTCAGTTCAAATAATCCCAATGCACATTTTCTGTATGAAATATAAACACCAAGATATAGAACTATTACATCTTCCGCTACATTACGGTAATGCACAGACACGCAGAACTTGTTGTCTTCCATCCTTGCACCGTCAATGTCCTTAACACTCTCACCAAGTTTTTCACACACCTGGCATGTACACCACTGAGTAAGTCCAACCATATTACATAAGATGGCAACTTAACTCAAGAAGTTGATACAGCATACCTCAGTGATCATAGGTAAAAACTCACTAGCAGGTTGGAACAGATTGACTTCTTTACCCTACAAAGAGGAAAAGGAGATTCACACTACGAAAGCAAGTAAGAAATTTAAATTATGAGGGTAAAGATCTAGAAAGTAGTTTCACATGCGCATCAGTTGACCGAATACATTCCACGCCATTGGAGTCAGTAGTCTTCCTAACAGGGCCCATTATGTCCATTCCATGGCTTCCAGCGTAGTATAGTTCATTTAGCTTGACAAAGTCAAAAACCTAAAAAAAATCAATGAGAAAGATGCAAAATGCTGATAGGAGTAATTTGTGTAATGAACAATAACATTGTATACCTTATCACGAGACCTTCCGCTAATGATTGCAGTTGGGAAAAGTGATGCCACATGCCTCACTGCAGCACGCATCTGTGAATACAATGTTTAGAAAGTGGACTGGAAATTGCACTGGACTGCTAATTTTACAAGAACTGTAGGACTTAAGGAAAACATACCTCATCAGACATTAATGCATTTTCAGGATTGTCCACAATCGGTGAAAGTGTTCCATCATAGTCAAGAAACAATGCCAATCTTTTACTCCCAGCAAGATCACTGATTGCCTCAAATGAGGTCAAAGCAGAAGGATAGTTCACCTACAAAGGTGAAACAATGGGAATCACTAACATATTGGTTACGATTCTGCCATACAGTATTAGGTTCAGATACATACCATCCAGTTGCGGTATTGCAAATCAAGATCATCAGATTGAGTATCACAGATGACATCCTTGGTCTGCCTTTTGCGGGTGGGTGATGAGGCCTTCATGAGATCAAGCCATCCAGTAGCACGAACTTCTTCAATCTTACCAGGCAGAGGTATCTTCTTTGTAGTGTTCAAGCAAAGCCCCGGAGAGGTAAAGCTAGTAGGTGTTGTGAAAGTCATGACAGCAGCAAGCGATGCTAATGTACGGAGATGGTCAGCAATAACAGGTGAATTGAGGCCTGTCTTCAAATCGATCAACAAGACACAACTCCCCAAGAGACTTGTTGTGAAACCAATTACAGACTACAAAAGGTTAGTGCACTAAAATGCTTAACCAACTCTCTTGTCAATGAAAAACCAACGTTTCAATGTGTTCTTGTCACTGCAAACATGCATGTACCGCATCCAGCCCATTAAATGTGAAGACCCTGCATTCTGTATTGGAAGAAAAAAAAAGATAAGCCTTGAACATAGCAATCACTTTGGGGAGGGGGGGCTACAAAATGTTGAAGCCATATACTGGTTCATCACCCTGGTCAACACAGATCATTTAAAAGGAGAACTCATTCATCCGACATACCAATCAGTTCCAAGGACAATAATTGTGCACAATCACAGCCTGCACTACAGTAATAAAAAAAAGGACAAAAAAAGGTGGTCCTGTAATGTCTAATGAAACACCACACCACCTAATGCAAGAATAACTGACCACATTGAACAGCATAGTTCCTGTTCCTGTCTTGCAAGTTTTAAAAAGGAAAAAGACAGGATCGCCTTTTTTTCACGACTCAGGAGTTACAAGGGAAAATGAAAAAGACATCAGCTGGTGAGCCATGATTCCTTTATGTACCACCACATATTAGTTGGAAAATGATGTTTGATCCATCCATCATTAACAATTTAAGGCCAAATTACAACAAATGACATAAACATGGATGATTTGGTGAGACCCATGCGTACTAATGGTAGATGCACGGCTGTTGGCATTGTCGGTAAAGTCTCCAGCGTGGTGAATTGCATAGGGTGTCCATGAGAACACACACTAAAATACTAGGAAAATTCAAAGAGCAATTCAAGACAGGTGCACATGGAACTGTTCAGCAGTGGCACTGGGAAACAAAAGGCGAGCACATAATTGCGGATTACGTCAGTAATCACCACGTATCGTGACAGGACTAATCGAATGGGACCACCGGGGCATCAATCAGCCAATCAATAGGCTTGTACAACAGATGGCGCCTGGCCAGGCTTGCAAGAAAGCCTCGGCGATGCAACATGCTGCTCGCAACGGCGGCAGTGAAAGACACAGCTCCCATCAACCCCAACCAACAAGAACAAAATACGTGGGGGCCCTCGAACACAAGGCCAGACCGGTGCAGTGCGGCAATCATCAAAGATATGCTTTTTATTTCCCTCCCCATCCAAAAAGAATCGGGGAAAAGGGCAAGAAAAAGGTACCGTCCAGTTGGACGAACCCCGGCTCGGCCGCAGAGACCCCCTGCGAGGAAGAATCCCACACAGCCAACAACCACGGCCAACACCCTTCTCCCTCCCTTCCCTCTGCATCCCACCTGCTTTCTCATGGCCGTGTTGTGGGCGGCTCGATTAAAAAACTCGCCTTTGGGGGCTCTTCGGATACAGTTCCACACATGGAACGGAACAGATTCCCCGTGCGGGCGACGGCCGTCGCCGTCGCATGGGGAGGCGGAGACGACAAGGAATACGCACAAATAACAAAAGGAAATTTACACGAACCCGACAAGCAATTCTGCGCGGCGAGATCTACGAGCGCTAGATGAGCAACGTGACATAGTTTCCAAGAAAGCATGGGGACCGATCTCGGGAGGAGAAACCTTACCGGACGGACGCGGCGAGGTTATACCCAATGCCGGCGCCGGCGAGCCCCCCAACGGGGCTTGGAAACGACCTGGAGGGAGGCGGCGACGGGGAGGGGATTTGGGAGCCGAGAGAGAGAGAGAGAGAGAGAGAGGAAGGGAGAGGAGAGAGGTTCGAGGGCACGTATTAATAGGCGGCGACAGTCGACTTGCTCCCTCTCTTTCTAGAAGAGGAGGCGGAAAAGGCAGTTTACCGGTTGTCTCGGTCATGAGCGTTTCGCTTCGTTTTCGCTGTTCACGGGATTAACCCCAAAGCGGCCGTGGCAATGGCATCGAGGCTCGCTGGCGCGGGAGCTTTTGCTGACGCGGGCGGGTGGCGCGCGCCACGTAGCGGGAAACAACAGCTATCGGGAGGGGTCGCCTGGTCCGCCCTACATGTGCACGGCGCAAGACGAAGATTGGTCGGAGCATGGATGGCCAAACGGGTCATCCAGTCTCTAGGAGACTATTAGAGTCGCACAGATTGAGAAAACGCATCCTTTTATTTGATAGAACTCACCTCACAATGTCTAAAACTGTCATCTTCTTCCTCCGTCTCCTCTCTCTCTCTCCATCTCTCGTTCGCGGCATGCTCGCTCATCATGGTGGTGGGGCGGCCTCTACGCTCACCCACGGCGGCGGTGTGGCCCTTTCTCGCCTCGCGTGACGACGATGTGGCCCACGCGCTCGCCCCCCATAATGGGTATTGAGGAAAAACAACTACGGGATCCTCTCCATTTTAGGGATTCAGAAAAATATAGGGAAAGAGGATGGAGAAAGAGAATCTGCTAGAGCTATGTTTTTTCACCTCATTCTCCTATATGACAGATTTTAGGGCAAGGGCATTGTTTTTCTCAATTTGATGGAGATGCTCTTACGCGACTATACTACACACTAGACATGGTTTTAAAAAGCATTGCACCAACATGGCTAGAGATATTAGCACAAAAAAATTGTCTATCAAAGCTTATTTCTCCATTCCCTTTGTCGCGGGGCATATGTTTTCACATCCCTGTCTTCACGAATGCCAACAGAGAACATTCACTCTTCATTTCTGCCCCCACGTGAGAAATTAATCCCCATGGGTTCTTGTCCCTACATCATCATCATCATCATCATCATCATCATCATCATCATCATCATCATCATCATCATCATCATCATCACAAGACACATGTTAACATATGAATAATTATATATATTTAGTAACTAAGCAAGACAAAAAAAACATCATTATACCACCAAAAATCGATGACTACACGCCAACCACACAACATTCATCGAAGTTTATAGATCAGAGGTCATCCAATCACGCTAGAGTTCAATTGGGAGCTTTGGGGTAGGGGCTAGGGAGCGCTACTGGATTTCCCAATCTGCAACACATCTATTTGCTCCCTATCTCTCAATAGGTGACTGCACGTGCAGTGCGTTGATGAGGTCGCCTGCCCATGGTCACACCCGTGAGGAACAGATGCCTGGTCCCGCACTTTCTAGTTGTCCGGCTGCTAGATCTGCTTGGCGCCGGGTCACGTGACTAGGGAGGCCAGAGGTGGGGTGGTGGAGTAGCGGTTGGGGCGCTAGGGAGGCCAAAGGTGGGAATGGCGAATGTCAGGGTCAGCTAAGAATCAAGAGCAAGGACAAGAGGCTGAAGAGGTAGCGTTAGGGTTACAACTTGTTATATACACACACAAGATATATATGCATATTGGTAATTATTTGAGCAACTCATGATGGATGGCCCACTTGAGTGGTCGCTAAAGAACTCAAATTATCTGTTGGCATAAGATCAATTTGAATTATATTATTGTTGTCATGACCTAGATATAGAGTAAAAGCCCCAAGCTGTTAAATGAATAAAGTGCTATATGAAGAATTCGGATACTTAGAGCGTTTATCATAATGGGAACTTACTCTACGACTAGTGTTGTGGGGCTAACATTTCGTCTAAGTTATTTGTGTAATCTCACTAAGTGTTTCTCAAATAGAGTGTGCTAATTGACATATGAAAGTCATTAGTCCAAAACCCTGTGATGTAGTATTTCTCTAATTAAGTTATATTCATCTAGCCACTCACCATATTATATGGCTTAAATATAACCTTTGGACTTAATTGACCAGCCATGAACATTCACATTTTCATTGCACTCAAAAGAGTATGTATGAGGTTTTAAGAGAGATTTAATCCATGTTATAATATTTGTCTATTTTGGTCGCCTAATTGTCATCAACATTTAAAGGGTTGCTAAAATGAGAAACTAGTGCTTGTGTTACTTGTAACAGAACCGACCAATTATACGAAATTAAGTAAGAAAATCATCCGCCAGAGCAGACGATTTAGCAAACTTAAGCCCGTATAACCCGGTAGTCCGTGAAATCGCGAAGGATTTCAAACCAACTTCCATTCCAGCCAAGATCGTAATAAGTTTAGCGGTCACCATCACATATTACATAAAAGTTTGCATCACGGATACATCAGAGTTTCAACATAGTTATTACAAAAACCAGTTCGAATAAAAGTAGCGGAAGTCATTTGTTCAAACCACAGACACACACGCGGAGTTCAAATATAGTGCCAGCGAATGATCATCTCCAACAAAAGCATCAGACGAGACGTAAGGAATGACCATGCCCATGGTCCTAAGCATCACCCATCGCAGGATACAGGCAGTTGATACAGTAGCCGTAATACATCTACCCATCTGCAACAAGTGGGAATAAAACCCTGAGTACGAGAAGGTACTCAGCTAGACTTACCCGACATAACCGAAAATAAGTGACACCAAGGATTATGAAGGGCTTTATAGTAGGGTAGCTGACTCATTTGCAAAAGGAGCATTTTTAGCATTTCAAGAACCTTTCTAAAAGCATTATTGCCAAGTTAATTATTATGAACCTGTCGACTAGATTTGCACCTATACTAGAGTAAACATGTGATTAAGCAGATAATGATAACCAATGATCATTAAACAACTTCCATACTATCATATTCATTATAACTGTCCAAGTGTTCCATAAACATTTACTACGATGAAGTCACTCAAGTCAAGTGCTCACTATCCAGGAGCGATGGCGATTCGAATCGATTCCTAACCAGCTGGTGATTTATTCCTTACACAAACCTCACCCACCCGCTAAAGTGAGATATTGATCACCGAGTCAACTTTCTAGGAATCTCGAGTTTGCCAGGAACCACATGTACCCGGGGGCCGACCGACTGCACTTTGGTCTTATCATCTCGCCCCCGTGTCCTACCACACCTGCTCCGGCACAGTGCGCTGCGGGCAATCTACTCGGCCCGAAAAATCTCCCAGCTTCGCGGTCGGAAGGTACTTTATCCGGCCAGCTAAATGTAAGGCATGCGTTCAACATGACTCGAGGCCCAACAACGGTCGGTCCTTAATCGACACAGACGGAAACACTACAGTCCAAAACTCTGCAAGTCTCCGTCCGGTCTCAACTTCATTTAACACTTAGTTATACTATGACTTCATAGTCATCCAAGCAGATCCAGGTAACCACCTATAGCTCGCAGGTGACAGGAAATCACCCGACTTCTACCGGTCTAAGCCAGCTAAGCATTGACTCGACTGCGGATACCAGGGTAACAAGGATATAGTATAACAAAGGTAAACAAGGTATAATGCAGCAACGGTTGCAAACAACTCCTGAACGTAATGCATCAATTAAAGGAAAATATTTAATTAATAATTGCAAACCGGGAGAAAATGCTCCGGGGCTTGCCTCTCTCGAATGAGCTCAGACGGTGATCGGGGCACTCCGGAAGTTCCTCAACGTCCTCCTCGTCGGCTTCGGGCACTTCCTGCTGCTGCACCTCGAGCTGCTCCTCGGGCTCCTCGGGTATGACGACTGGGTTCTCGGTTTGCGATCCTGTATGATGCAATATGCGTAAGTGCTTATGCAAACGGTGCATCGAATGAGATGAATGCAATGGATATGTTTAAATGCAAGGTAGTCAACATCATCCAAGAAAATATACTACAAGCACATGTCATCTACTGCATTCTCTTCTACTACTAATATGTTAAGTCAACATATTTTATTAAATGCTTCAAAGATACACCAAAGCTTTACTAATTTCTTAAATCCCACAAAAAGCAACACTTAATTAAAACCTAATTAATAATAGATTTGAATAGCAACCTCTATTTTTCTTGCTTAGAAAAATCTTAGAAAATTACTACAGCATAGTACTACCCTAAGTAGTTTACTAACAGATTTTTATGATATTTGAATGAGTGGATTAGCCTACACAAAAATAACAAGCTATGGCATGATTTTGTACATGAAAATACTTTGTACGGTGAAAAGTGTCAAACAACAGAGTTAGTATTTTTCCTATGTTCTTCATAGCATACAATGACTGTACAAAAATTATCACATGCATGTTTTATACAAGGTTTGCTCTCTAGCAAAAATAACAAAAATCAGCTATTAAAGGTGCTTGAACTATACCTCAAAATTTTCCCACAGCACATGCATGAAACATATTTTTCCTAGGAAATACATGACATAAGAAGATTAACAAACTTGGAATCATATTTTTCTGAAGCCTATAGATTTTTCTACATATTTTTCAAGTTATCAGCAATATTCAGGATTAAATAAAATTCTACAGCAAAGTATCTCAAAAATGACATGCACAATTTTTTCCAAGTAGATCTGATGATAAGGAACCTAGACAAATTTATTTCAACAGATTTGGAGCAACTTTGAGTACCCAAACATTTTTCAAACCATTTCAAATTTCAAATAATAAAGAATAAATGAAAAACAATTCATTTAAACGATACTGGGCCAGCCTGCTGGAAATCAGCTGGCCCACGGCCGTTTTCGGCCTGCGCGGCCCGAGCGCAAGGGAGGGGAAGACGGCCCAGCAGGGCGTCAGCCCACTACCGCTCGGCCTGGCCGGCCTGGCTGGCTGAGGCAGAGTGCCTCGCCGGTGCTTGCGCTGGCGCGGCGGCGCGGCTCGGCCACGAGGCCGGCGGCCATCTCTGGCCACGGCAGGGCGAGCTGGCGAGCGCACGTGATGCGCTAGAAGAAGGCGAGTGCGGTAGGGTAGCTAGGCAGGGCTGGAGAAGAGAAGGAAGTCGACTTCCATGGCGGCCGAGCACGGCGGCGCCATGGCCGTCGGTGGCGAGGCTCGGGGAGGCTCAACCTGAGCTCAGAAGGCGGCGCAAGCATGAGCGCGACTTGAAGGAGGGCGAGGCAGAGCTACGGGCGCGCGATTTCCGGCCGAGGTGGAGGAGCCGCGGCGAATTGCGCCGGCGGGTGCGTGGGCGCGGCGAGGGGCAGAGCTTGGGGCTCTCGGCTCTGGAGGAGAGGGAAGGCAGCGTAGGCAGGAGTGAGCGAGCGCACTGGCTGCGGCAGTTGAAGGCGGGCGCGTGGGCGCGGGCGCAGGTCGTGGCTGCCGCGTGGTGGGCGACGCCGACGCATGGTCGCCACACGGCGAGAGCGTCCTGACGCGGTCGGGGCGTGGCGCGGCGACGGGCGCGGCGCGCGGGAGAAGGAGCCAGCGCGCTGGGCTGGGTCGAGGCGAGGTGGGCTGGAGCGGCGCGGGGGCTTCGCTGGCGCGCTGGGCCGGCTTCGGCAGGCGGGCCAGAAGCGAGGCGGCGGCCCGCGAAGGAGAAAAATCCTTTTTCCAAATATATTTTCAAGGAATTTTTAAATGCCATCTTTCAAATATTATTTTGAGCAAGAAAATGACCTCTTTTGAAAATGTACCAAAAATGAAAGTTGCTTAGAATTTAATTCTCTACAACTTTGCTTTTAGGACCACAGCCAAATTCTTTCTAGATTTTGAATTGTAAGATCAAAGTCCACGTTTAGCTCAAAACCCTAATTTTGGGAATTTATTTTTGAAGCTAAATTTTGAATTAATTTGAATACAAACATTGCTCCAAAAATTGAACTAAACATTGCTAGATGATTTACAATAGTAGCCAAACATGTTTTACTAACCTAGCAAGAAAAATTCAGGGCAAAACAATTCTTAAATAGGTGTATGCAACATTCAGGTTTCACGCATGTTTCAGATGTTTCAAAGCAATGTTTCAATTGTTATTCACATGATTAAGCATGTATGATTTGGATGCTTGATGATGCATGATATGCGTGATTTGCAGTGCCTAAATGTAGGCATAACACCGGGGTGTTACAGCCCTCCCCCTTATAAAAATCTCGTCCCGAGATTTGGGTTACGAACCATTTGTTATAAAATTCTTCATAAGCTTTTTGTAGATACTCTCCTGTTTCCCAAGTTGCATCTCCCTCATCATGATGATCCCACTGTATCTTGTATGTTTTCACCACACTATTCCGAGTAGCACGTTCCTTCGTGTCTAACACCCGGACTGGCTGTTCACGATACACCAAATCTGATTTGAGTTGAATACCTCGAGGTTCTATTCTTTCCTCCGGAACACGCAAACATTTCTTGAGATGTGATACATGGAAAACTGGGAAAACGGTACTCATTGTCTCAGGTAGCTCTAACTTGTAGGCTACCGGACCTCTTTGTTCCAAGATCTTGTATGGTCCTACGAATCTCGCGGCAAGCTTTCTTCGGATTCCAAATCTTTTCTTCTTCATTGGCGTGACTTTCAGATAAACATAGTCACCAACTTCAAACACAAGGGGTCTCCTTCTTTTGTCTGCATAGCTTTTCTGACGTGATTGGGCAGCTTTCATATTCTGCTGAATAATATGAACTTTCTTCTCGGCTTCTTCTACAAAGTCAATGCCATAATACCTTCTATCACCAGGCTCGACCCAATTTAATGGGGTTCTACATTTTCTGCCATATAAAGCTTCAAATGGGGCCATCTTGATGCTTTCTTGATAACTATTATTATAAGAAAACTCAACCAACGGTAACCATGACTCCCATGATCCCTTAGCAGACAATACACAGGCTCTTAACATATCCTTCAAAACAGCATTCACTCGTTCAGTCTGACCATCTGTCTGAGGATGATAAACGGTACTGCGAATCAAACTAGTTCCTAAGCCTTTGTGTAAATGTTCCCAAAAGTGAGCCATGAACTGTGAGCCTCTATCAGATACTATGGTCTTTGGTATACCATGCAACCTCACAATTTCCGCGATATACTTCTCGGCATATTGAGGTGGTCGATATGTTGTTTTGACAGGTAGGAAATGAGCGGTCTTGGTAAGACGATCCACAATTACCCAAATCGAATCATGCCCTTTTTGAGTAGTGGGCAAACCCGTGATAAAATCCATGCTGATATCGTCCCACTTCCAACTAGGGACTGATAATGGTTGCAACATACCGGCAGGTTTCATGTGAATTGCTTTCACTCGACAACATGTGTCACATCTGACAACATATGCTGTAATTTCTTTCTTCATTTTGGTCCACCAATAGCGAGATCTTAGTTCTCGATACATCTTACTACTTTCGGGGTGGATAGATAGCTTAGAAAGGTGAGCTTCATCCATGAGTTTATTCCTAAGCTCTCGATCCTTGGGAACCACAAGACGGTCGTCAAACCACAACACGCCCTGTTCATCCACTTTAAAGTGTTGAGACAGCTTTTCTTTTATTTTCTCTTTGATGTGGAATATCCCCTTGTTGGTTTTCTGGCCTTCTATTATCTTACTCTCCAAAGAGCAACTAATCTGAATACTATGTAACACAGCAGGATGCATTAGATCAAACCCATCTTCAAGTAATGGCTGCACATTCAAGTAATGTGACTTTCTGCTCAAAGCATCTGCCACTACATTGGCTTTTCCAGGATGATATTGCACATTCAAGTTGTAATCTTTGATCAATTCCAACCATCTACGCTGTCTCATGTTTAACTCTGGTTGGGTAAAGATATACTTAAGACTCTTGTGATCTGTGAAGATGTTGCACACATTACCAAGTAGATAATGTCTCCAAATTTTTAGGGCGTGCACAACTGCAGCAAGTTCAAGATCATGTGTTGGATAGTTGACCTCGTGCTTTCTCAATTGACGTGATGCATAAGCAATGACTCTCCTTTCTTGCATAAGAACACAGCCCAATCCAGTCTTCGATGCGTCGCAAAACACATCAAATGGTTTCTCGATATCTGGTTGTGCTAGAATAGGGGCAGTGGTCAACAGTTTCCACAAAGTGTGGAAAGCTGCTTCACACTCCTCTGTCCACACAAACTTGTGATCCTTCTGTAGGAGACTCGTCATCGGTTTGGCAATTTTTGAGAAATCTGGTATAAAGCGACGGTAATAACCCGCTAGTCCTAAGAAACTTCTAATCTCATGAACTGTGGTCGGTGCTTTCCAATTCATAACTTCTTGCACCTTACTTGGATCGACTGAAACTCCATTCTCTGACAGAATGTGACCAAGGAAAGGAACTTCCTTCAACCAGAATTCGCATTTGCTAAACTTAGCATACAGTTGATGATCCCTAAGTCTAGTCAAGACAGTTCTCAGATGCTCTTCATGATCTTTCTCGTTCTCGGAGTACACCAGAATGTCATCGATGAACACTACCACAAACTTATCCAATTTTGGCATGAAAACTGTATTCATCAAAAACATAAAGTATGCAGGAGCATTTGTCAAACCAAAGGACATGACAAGATACTCATACAACCCGTATCTGGTGGAAAATGCAGTTTTCGGTATATCCTGTGGTCTTATCTTGATCTGATGATAACCGGATCTCAAATCTATTTTTGAGAACACATTGGCCTTGGATAATTGGTCAAACAGAACATCAATATGTGGCAAGGGATATTTATTCTTGATGGTCACAGCATTGAGTGGCCTATAATCTACGCACATCCTCAACGTGCCCTCTTTCTTCTTTTTCACAAACAAGGCGGGACATCCCCATTCAGACTTGCTTGGCCGTATAAACCCCTTTTTTGATAAATCTTCTAATTGCTTCTTCAGCTCAGCTAACTCATCTGGAGGCATTCGATAGGGTCTCCTTGAAATCGGAGCTGTTCCGGGGACTAGCTCAATTCCAAACTCAATCTCCCTATCTGACGGAAGACCAGGTAGCTCATCCGGGAATACATCTGGAAATTCACACACTACCGGAATCTGATGAATAGGAATGACTGCCGTAGCACATGTAACACTTATAAGGTCTGTTCTCCGAGGCAATGGTACTTGGAAAGTACCCTCACCCAGGGGATCCTTAAGGGTAAGTACTCGACTTCCAGTATCTATGACTGCTCCCCAATCCTTCATCCAATTCATCCCTATAATGACATCCAAAACTAATCCAGGCATAACTATTAAGTTCACTTGGAACTTCCTGCTACCTAATTCAAGGGTTGCCCCTCGAACCATCCGGTTGGTCAAAACATCAGCCCCTGCTGAACTTATACGGTACCCATAACCTAGTTCTGTGCATAGTTGTCCATGTTTCTGTGCAAATGCTTGACTCATAAAAGAATGCGATGATCCAGAATCAAATAGAACAACTGCAGGGTTTTTGTTGATAGGAAACTTACCAGCAATGACGGGTTCTCCCTCTGGAATTTCATCCACTGTCGTACTATGCACTCTAGCATTATAAGTCTGCTGCTTCTTCTTGGGCGGGTATGGACAAAACCTCGAGAAATGGCCGGGTTGATCACAGTTATAGCAGGGTCCTCTCACTGTCCCGGCAGATCCCACAGCTCCCTTGGAACTGCCTTGTATCGCAGTTGCGGCTGCTTTGTTGGGCTGTACTGCCATTTTGTACGGCTTCTGAGGTCCATAGAAATTCTGACTTCTCGGCTGAGGTGGCCGGAACCTAGCGCCAGGTGCCGATGGGCGATAAGGAGGACGACCTCCCATAGGTGCTCTAGCTTAGGACGGACCACCTTCAAAGGCTCTCTTACGTGTCTTGGCTGCGGTGCTGGCGTTGTTATTCTTCTCCTGCTTCAGGCAGTCGCTGATGAAGTTGTTGAATCTGACGCGGTTGTTGGTACCAACATGCTTCATCATTTTTGGATTGAGACCCCTCTTAAAACTGGCTATTCTTTTAGCATCTGTGTCAACCATGTCGGGAGCATAGCGACACAAGTTGTTGAAGGCATGCAGGTATTGCGTCACGGTTTTGGTGCCCTAGTTCAATGCCAGAAACTCTCCCAACTTCATTTCGGTCAGCCCGGGTGGAATATAGACTCCACGGAAGGCCTCAGCAAACTCTCTCCAAGAAATCTGAGCATTTGGAGGGAAGGTGGTGCGATGGTGCTTCCACCACATTCCTGCCGGTCCTTGCAATTGAAGTGCAGCATATTCCGTTTTCAACACATCAGTCATCCTCAACACACGGAATTTATCTTCCATCATGTTGATCCATTCCTCAGCATCGAGTGGCTCTGTTGCTTCCTTGAATACTGGCGGCCTGGTGTCCATGAAATCTTTGAAGCTGCTATATTGGTTCACTCCCATGCCACCACCTTGATTATTACCACGTTGAACGTTGTTGGCGATGGTGCGCAGAAAATCTTCCATGTTCTTCTGAGATTGTTTCACGTTGCGCTGACTCCTGAGCAGCTGTGCGAGGAACATCTCGGGGGTAAATGGGGGAGGAGGTGGCAAATGCGGTTCATGGGGAGGTTCATTGTTGTTGCCGTGGTTTCCACCACCACCACCAGTCCCCGCACCGTTAGCACCGGTCTCAGTGGCCTCATACGTGGTTCAGCGAGTATTTGTCATCTGCATATTTCAGCAACAAGTAATGATTGAGTGAAGCTATAATAATTGCGAGTGAAGGAAAAATTATGCCGTACTGAATTTACTGGAGAGAATAAATTCATACAATAAAATAGAGACACAACAATCGCATCCCCATTAAAACAACATCACTTAATCAAATTACTTCAACGGCAAACATCGCGTCCATACAACCAATTTGCCAGCATACATACACTGGACTTTTATGCGTTCAGATATCGCACTCGAAAATCAAGTTCTAACCACATGCCAAGTCTCATACGTTCGAAGCAACATACAATAGGTTACATGCCAACAAAAGAAAGGTCATTGCGACAGGACTTAGATACTAGCGCAAGGCAACTAGCCTACTCCTCGGGGCCATTGTCGGGATCGGAGATGTCACCATCGCCTCCAGGTGAAACTACAGGCTCGTCCTCGTTGTTGTCGTCGATGTCCATGCCAGCGGCGTTCGGTGGAGCATATGGGCCAACCCCATTATAGAGCGCGTGAAACTCCTCGTGCAGGTTGCCGTTGTATTCCTCTAGCTCATCGACTCTCTGTAGTAGAAGGTTTCTTGCGTTCCAGGCTTCATTCCTTTCCTGAACCAACTGTCCTATCATGCGGTCTGCATTGTTGTTGGCTTGAGTCAATGTATGCACCCGCTGCATAGCTCTATCACCTCTCTCAACCGCCTGATCTCGCTGTAAGTTCATATCAGCCAGCTGCTCCTGCAAACTAGCTATAGCACGTGCCTGTCTCTTCTTCTGCTTCTTCCCTTTGAGCTTATCTTCACTACGCAAGCCAGTCAAAGTCCAGTAGGTACTCTCGAGACCTTCATACGCTCTGATGGCGGCGAACATAGCACTCATTGCCTGGTTGTCGCTAGCCTGTCCTTCGGCTGGACCTCTGACCAATGCACTTCCTTGAGGCTGAACCCAAATGGCATCACGAGGATCATCCCTAGGAAAAGTGCCAGCTAGAGCTACTGCAAGCTCACTGGGAAATCTGTTCATAATGTCCCTGATGACACGGAAGGCTGCTCCCTCTGCACCCTCAACTGGAGTGCGACCCTCAAACTCCAAATGCCAACCATCCCAATCTGGAGCATCACCGAGAGCAGGAACCGTGATCTCTACCACTGCGAGTCCATCCTCTGCTAACTGGCTCTCATTCCAAGAGTACACCGGCTCTTGACCCTCTGGGTACCCCACATCATGGAGAACTCTCCAAAGCAAGGTCGGCATGCCAAACTCGCTCAAGAAGGTGTCCGTGGTGCGGTGCTCCCTCAGGGCCAACGGACGTCGAGGTGCTCTTCCTCCGATGGACTTACGGGCGGTCTGCTTTGTGCGGGCCATCTGTAGCAAAAGTTCTTTTATTACCTCGGGGAAACATATTTTAGGTGATACAACTTTTATCAAAAGGAGATAATCAATTTATAAGGGGAGGAATGCATGACATGAATGAAATGCACAAGTAACATGATGTATGTACGTGCCGTACGTTCTCACAAACTTATGAAATAAATAAGTTCTAACGACGAATTCGGTGGCATACAAATGATCTCTCAAATACGTAGCTAATACGTTCTACATGATAGCGTTGTTATGTACCTACAGAAGATTCATTTCAGCCCAATTCCCAATGAATGCATAAAAGTAGTAAAGTTTTATCTACACGCTCTACACGAATCCCCAAATACGTGTACAATGGTAGTAACTACCCGAACCATCGTCCTATTGACGGCATCGCCTCCACAGACGGAAGACCCATACATAAGATACCTTTGTAAAACATGCGTAGAACATGTAATTACTCCAGCATCATATAAGCACTCACCCTAGATCGGCGGTGTATCCGATCATGCTCTCACAGCTCACACTTACCGATGCGTAGAGGCAATTGATCCATACATCACCACTCAAACAAGTGGCACTCATACAATAGCACGCCGTATGAGCGACGAAAGAGAAATATGATGCAAGAACCCCAGTCAGTACTTAATTAAGCCACCTAAAGTCCTTAACTAGGCATAAAGGATATGATCACTGGCACACTTTATATTTTGAAAATCACCTTTTTCCAAATGCCTTTTTGTTTTAAATACACTTGTGAACAGTAACACGCTAAACCATGCTCTGATGCCAGCTGTAACAGAACCGACCAATTATACGAAATTAAGTAAGAAAATCATCCGCCAGAGCAGACGATTTAGCAAACTTAAGCCCGTATAACCCGGTAGTCCGTGAAATCGCGAAGGATTTCAAACCAACTTCCATTCCAGCCAAGATCGTAATAAGTTTAGCGGTCACCATCACATATTACATAAAAGTTTGCATCACGGATACATCAGAGTTTCAACATAGTTATTACAAAAACCAGTTCGAATAAAAGTAGCGGAAGTCATTTGTTCAAACCACAGACACACACGCGGAGTTCAAATATAGTGCCAGCGAATGATCATCTCCAACAAAAGCATCAGACGAGGCATAAGGAATGACCATGCCCATGGTCCTAAGCATCACCCATCGCAGGATACAGGCAGTTGATACAGTAGCCGTAATACATCTACCCATCTGCAACAAGTGGGAATAAAACCCTGAGTACGAGAAGGTACTCAGCTAGACTTACCCGACATAACCGAAAATAAGTGACACCAAGGATTATGAAGGGCTTTATAGTAGGGTAGCTGACTCATTTGCAAAAGGAGCATTTTTAGCATTTCAAGAACCTTTCTAAAAGCATTATTGCCAAGTTAATTATTATGAACCTGTCGACTAGATTTGCACCTATACTAGAGTAAACATGTGATTAAGCAGATAATGATAACCAATGATCATTAAACAACTTCCATACTATCATATTCATTATAACTGTCCAAGTGTTCCATAAACATTTACTACGATGAAGTCACTCAAGTTAAGTGCTCACTATCCAGGAGCGATGGCGATTCGAATCGATTCCTAACCAGCTGGTGATTTATTCCTTACACAAACCTCACCCACCCGCTAAAGTGAGATATTGATCACCGAGTCAACTTTCCAGGAATCTCGAGTTTGCTAGGAACCACATGTACCCGGGGGCCGACCGACTGCACTTTGGTCTTATCATCTCGCCCCCGTGTCCTACCACACCTGCTCTGGCACAGTGCGCTGCGGGCAATCTACTCGGCCCGAAAAATCTCCCAGCTTCGCGGTCGGAAGGTACTTTATCCGGCCAGCTAAATGTAAGGCATGCGTTCAACATGACTCGAGGCCCAACAACGGTCGGTCCTTAATCGACACAGACGGAAACACTACAGTCCAAAACTCTGCAAGTCTCCGTCCGGTCTCAACTTCATTTAACACTTAGTTATACCATGACTTCATAGTCATCCAAGCAGATCCAGGTAACCACCTATAGCTCGCAGGTGACAGGAAATCACCCGACTTCTACCGGTCTAAGCCAGCTAAGCATTGACTCGACTGCGGATACCAGGGTAACAAGGATATAGTATAACAAAGGTAAACAAGGTATAATGCAGCAACGGTTGCAAACAACTCCTGAACGTAATGCATCAATTAAAGGAAAATATTTAATTAATAATTGCAAACCGGGAGAAAATGCTCCGGGGCTTGCCTCTCTCGAAGGAGCTCGGACGGTGATCGGGGCACTCCGGAAGTTCCTCAACGTCCTCCTCGTCGGCTTCGGGCACTTCCTGCTGCTGCACCTCGAGCTGCTCCTCGGGCTCCTCGGGTATGACGACTGGGTTCTCGGTTTGCGATCCTGTATGATGCAATATACGTAAGTGCTTATGCAAACGGTGCATCGAATGAGATGAATGCAATGGATATGTTTAAATGCAAGGTAGTCAACATCATCCAAGAAAATATACTACAAGCACATGTCATCTACTGCATTCTCTTCTACTACTAATATGTTAAGTCAACATATTTTATTAAATGCTTCAAAGATACACCAAAGCTTTACTAATTTCTTAAATCCCACAAAAAGCAACACTTAATTAAAACCTAATTAATAATAGATTTGAATAGCAACCTCTATTTTTCTTGCTTAGAAAAATCTTAGAAAATTACTACAGTATAGTACTACCCTAAGTAGTTTACTAACAGATTTTTATGATATTTGAATGAGTGGATTAGCCTACACAAAAATAACAAGCTATGGCATGATTTTGTACATGAAAATACTTTGTACGGTGAAAAGTGTCAAACAACAGAGTTAGTATTTTTCCTATGTTCTTCATAGCATACAATGACTGTACAAAAATTATCACATGCATGTTTTATACAAGGTTTGCTCTCTAGCAAAAATAACAAAAATCAGCTATTAAAGGTGCTTGAACTACACCTCAAAATTTTCCCACAGCACATGCATGAAACATATTTTTCCTAGGAAATACATGACATAAGAAGATTAACAAACTTGGAATCATATTTTTCTGAAGCCTATAGATTTTTCTACATATTTTTCAAGTTATCAGCAATATTCAGGATTAAATAAAATTCTACAGCAAAGTATCTCAAAAATGACATGCACAATTTTTCCCAAGTAGATCTGATGATAAGGAACCTAGGCAAATTTATTTCAACAGATTTGGAGCAACTTTGAGTACCCAAACATTTTTCAAACCATTTCAAATTTCAAATAATAAAGAATAAATGAAAAACAATTCATTTAAACGATACTGGGCCAGCCTGTTGGAAATCAGCTGGCCCACGGCCGTTTTCGGCCTGCGCGGCCCGAGCGCAAGGGAGGGGAAGACGGCCCAGCAGGGCGTCAGCCCACTGCCGCTCGGCCTGGCCGGCCTGGCTGGCTGAGGCAGAGTGCCTCGCCGGTGCTTGCGCTGGCGCGGCGGCGCGGCTCGGCCACGAGGCCGGCGGCCATCTCCGGCCACGGCAGGGCGAGCTGGCGAGCGCACGTGATGCGCTAGAAGAAGGCGAGTGCGGTAGGGTAGCTAGGCGGGGCTGGAGAAGAGAAGGAAGTCGACTTCCATGGCGGCCGAGCACGGCGGCGCCATGGCCGTCGGTGGCGAGGCTCGGGGAGGCTCAACCTGAGCTCGGAATGCGGCGCAAGCGTGAGCGCGACTTGAAGGAGGGCGAGGCAGAGCTGCGGGCGCGCGATTTCCGGCTGAGGTGGAGGAGCCGCGGCGAATTGCGCCGGCGGGTGCGTGGGCGCGGCGAGGGGCAGAGCTTGGGGCTCTCGGCTCTGGAGGAGAGGGAAGGCAGCGCAGGCGGGAGTGAGCGAGCGCACTGGCTGTGGCAGTTGAAGGCGGGCGCGTGGGCGCGGGCGCAGGTCGTGGCTGCCGCGCGGTGGGCGACGCCGACGCATGGTCGCCACGCGGCGAGAGCGTCCTGACGCGGTCGGGGCGTGGCGCGGCGACGGGCGCGGCGCGCGGGAGAAGGAGCCAGCGCGCTGGGCTGGGCCGAGGTGAGGTGGGCTGGAGCGGCGCGGGGGCTTCGCTGGCGCGCTGGGCCGGCTTCGGCAGGCGGGCCAGAAGCGAGGCGGCGGCCCGCGAAGGAGAAAAATCCTTTTTCCAAATATATTTTCAAGGAATTTTTAAATGCCATCTTTCAAATATTATTTTGAGCAAGAAAATGACCTCTTTTGAAAATGTACTAAAAATGAAAGTTGCTTAGAATTTAATTCTCTACAACTTTGCTTTTAGGACCACAGCCAAATTCTTTCTAGATTTTGAATTGTAAGATCAAAGTCCACGTTTAGCTCAAAACCCTAATTTTGGGAATTTATTTTTGAAGCCAAATTTTGAATTAATTTGAATACAAACATTGCTCCAAAAATTGAACTAAACATTGCTAGATGATTTACAATAGTAGCCAAACATGTTTTACTAACCTAGCAAGAAAAATTCAGGGCAAAACAATTCTTAAACAGGTGTATGCAACATTCAGGTTTCACGCATGTTTCAGATGTTTCAAAGCAATGTTTCAATTGTTATTCACATGATTAAGCATGTATGATTTGGATGCTTGATGATGCATGATATGCGTGATTTGCAGTGCCTAAATGTAGGCATAACACCGGGGTGTTACATTACTACTAATGCAATCTCTTGTCTAGAGCTTATCCATACAAAATCAATGAGATGAGATTGTGCTTGTTTAAATGTATATCACAAGCTTAAAGGTTTCTCTTCACCTAAAAGTAAGAATTGGTTGCTAGAGGCCAAGGTATGTGGTTACATTAAGTATTTAAAATACTGATATGCATCTAGAACCCTTTTTATGCTAATGTATGTATTTGTGTGTAACTTATTCAAGTTTCACCAAGAGTCCGTATTTTGGTTAATTGCAATGGCCTTGGATATTTGACAGATACCCTCAACTCTTTTTACATGATTTGAATTTAGTTTCGTGTGATGAGAGATTATTTAAAAAAAAGTGGGTATGAGCTAATTATACCATGTTCGTATTGATTTGAAAAATTACACACTTTGATTGAAATAGGACATAATTTGAGGAAAACCCCAACTAGATGACCAAGCGTAGATGGTTTTGTAAATATTTGGATTTTTGGATCTTTGTGATCCTATCTACCCACTTGTGGATATGGTTCGATGATTGTTTGTTGGATAATCACAGGTGAAGAGATTTTCTTAAATCCATTTAGGCTAATTCTCTCAAAATCTCATAAATCTCTCAAATCTCAAGGTTCAGATGCTCAATCTCTCAAATCAAGTTTGTATGAACCAAAGGAAGACAAAAAGTCATGCCTCATCCTCAATATGTCGCTTTTGCAAAATCTAAAGTTTCAAGGATCCTTGGTTGTAATTTCAAAATCTCTCAAGAGTCAAGAACCAAGGATTAAGTACCAAAATCATGTGAAACAAATTTGTATGGATCACATGAAGGCAAAGGTGTGAAGGAGTTCACGTTCCAAATGGCAAAAAATTAAAGAAGAATTGTTTTAGACTTTTTGGGGGAGATTCTAGACAAACTAGCCGGTCAGTAGCAATGTTAGCGTTTATGCAATATTTTCCGATCCAGGCATGTGGCATCACTTTTTGGGGAGATTCTAGACGAACCGGTCTAGGCTTTTTTTCCCCTCTTTTTCTCTTTTCTCTTCCGTTATATATTTCTATCCTCTCTGCCCCCTTATCATCTTCTTCATCTAGCCGCCTTCTGTTTCTCTATACCACTCATCTTGTCGTACCGCCCCGTTCATCGTCTCATTGTCAACTCCACCCACCCCATGCCCCGACACTCCACGCTACCTAGCCTCCCGACTTTGCCCTAGCACCTTCGTCCACCCTGGCACCTCGGTCGCAATCCCGCTATCGTGCCTCATCCCACGCACATGGCGGAGGGGGTATTTCAGGGCTAGCCCACAAGCAAGGACGACAGAGTCGAGAAAATGTTTGTTTTTCAGCTCCCTCTAGCTTTGATAAATCTCTCTCGGTGTGACTTCAAGAGCTTCATTCGCAGACCTATTTGTCGTGCCCTTTTGGCAAAAAAAAAAACTATGCAGAATTGCTCTTGAAGCTGCCAGACAATCTCTACCAAACGGGGTCTAAGTATGTTGTCCGTATGATACGCGTCCACTTCTGCGCACATGCAATGACTCACTCGCATGCAGTACTCCCCCAACAACAGTTGAGTCAACAAGCTTGATGCTATATCCGGACGGACAGTTGAGTGATCATCAGCCTGTTCGCTTGTTCGTAAACGATCGTAAATTTCCAGCCGGGAACAGTGTTTTTCTCTCACACCAAACCAGCCAGCAGTAAATAATCCACGATACGATACGGCCTCCCGAACAGGCTGCATATTTGACAAGCCCTTCAGCACATTAAATCTTAATATGCCGTCATGGGTCCCACATACTTTCTCTTTCCCACATATATTCCCTTCCCTTGTCATCTTCTACACCGACAGCACCGGGCCACCTCTGCCCTTTGCGTCGAGATGCTGCATGCACGCTCTAGTCAATCTCTCCCAGCGGGACACTGCCACGACTTGCGCTGAGCCGCACTGCACAACACTCCATGCCCCCTGTGCGCCATGCAACCGGCGACGTGCACGCGAGTGCTCCCCGCCCCTCCCTCGCCCACACTAGTGATAGCTCGCTGCCGCACGCCCCCGGCACACTCGCTCCACGCCCCCACGCCAGGCCGCGGCCGCCATGAGTGCGAGCGTTTTACGATCTCGCGCTAGGCCGCTTTGACTCCAGGCCCCGACCGCCATGCGCGCGAGCGCTTTACGCTCCCACGCTAGGTCCGCTTGACTCTGGGCCACCGTCGCACCGCTAGGCACTCCGATCACTTCCCCTCCTCATTCACTGCTTTCTCTGAGCCGTCGCCGTCATCCACTCCACCTCCATGCCCTACCTAAGAGCTGCCAGATCTTAGGACAAGCTTCCATAGACGGCCGTAACTTCTGTGTATGCGCGACAAAGGCCATAACAATGAGAATGAAAGGGGCCGGTGGTGAGTAGGACCCATAAGCTTTCTCATATATATTCCGTCCAAGCCTGCCGTATGGGATGAAGAGGTAGCTCTTTTTTTTCTTCTTTTCTTTCTCTTTCACCTGACGTCTGGTTTGGATGCAGATGTATCTACCTCTATCTACATTCGTTGGAGTGAATTAAAGTGAAACTTAGTTTAATTTCCACTTCAACACATGTGGACTAGGGTAAATACATGAACATTAAAATTAAGCTCTAAGAAAAATGCTGAAGTGTGTTTGTACGAGTCAGCCGATGTGGAATTGGAACCGTTGAAGGTGCCTAAACGGTTCGGTGGACAGTCTGAACAGAGCAGTTACTAGATTGAAGCAGCACGGCCTCGTTGTTCGTCCACACCGTAGAGGAGTCCAGGGAGGGCCAACGAAGCACTCACAAGATTGATGTGAATCGAACAGCTAGGAGACAGATGCGTGCCTGTCGTTGTGCGCGTGCAGGTTTGGTGCCCGGTAAGCCACACCAGCTAACTCTAACTGCCAGAAAGTGCAGCACGTGCACGTCGCAAAATAAGTGTCCGGCGCGGCGTGCCTAGTTGTTTGCATTGCATTGCCGGCGAGTTGCAAATTCACGGAGCCTGCCAGCGCTTACGGAACAAGCGATCTAAGACGTACGTACGGATACATTTCCGTCCAGCTTTGGTTTGCTGCCGGCTTGCCAAGACAAAAGCGGAATGAACTGCATGTTCGTGAACCGGACCACAGGAATCGCGTCAGAGAGAAGCAGCTGCACATCTGCTCAACAGCAGCAGTTTAGCCTCACGATATTTAATTTTCAGAAATGCTATACAACACACATGTGTTTTAGCACACAAAAAACATATAGATTTTTTTATCTCTCTCCCTCTTTCTTTCTCACCGATGACCACCGGCGCCGGCGACCGGCAAGCTTGCCCCGGCAGCGGCGGCGGCGGCAGATCTGTGATTTGTCTTTACGTAGAAAAAAAATTGTGATATGTGATCTGTAACCTGTGGAGGCTGGAGGTAGAAGAAGTATGGAGGCCTTGAATCTTAATCCTATGATGTAAAAAAATTCATGTGTTAAAACTATATAAAACACATAGTTGTGCAGTAGACAAATTTTCTCCCTGCATCTCGTCGTGGTTTGGTGGCAATGGTCAAGGGGCGTGGATCGGAGAAGATACCGGCATCAAAATATTTCTCCGCAGATCCACGGGCTCGCCGGCAGTGGCTGACAGGCCTGGGGCACGGGCAGTCAGTCAGGCTGGTGAGATCGCGCAAGTCGACACGCGCACGTCGTGGTCTTGGTTGGAGCATCACTACGGTTTTGTCGGTGCGAGTACGCACCGGGCGTCCGGCCGTCTGCCAAGAACAACTCAACACGCGTACAGTACGTGCGTGGCGCGGACGGTGAAAGCCGCGGATTCGGCAGACCCCAACCAAAACTGGTCGGCGGCCGGGCGGCAGCGGCTGGTGGCGGTCTGGAACCATGACACGTATGGATTATACGTGGGGGGGGTCTGCCTGATTTATTTTTCTGGAACGAAATGGGGGTCCAGGTCAAGCCACGCCACGCGAGTCCATCCCAGAATTACGACGAAGTCAAATCCAGCCAGCGGTGTCGTGGATCGTACGACGTCGTCTGTCACGAAGCATAACTCTCTCTCTTTTTATTTTCAACTCTGTTTATTATATTAGGAGGAACATGAAGTATGACTCAGAGTGTCACGCAACTGCACCGTTGATTTGGTGTTCTCGTTGCGCCACGAAAAGGAATATATATATATATATATATATATATATATATATATATATATATATATATATATATATATATATAAACAATATACTAGTAGTATATATATACGGCTGTACTATACGGTAGTAATAACTATAGCTGGCAAAGTCTGGTACCGCTAAGTAGGCGTACGATGCCATGCCGGTGGCGTGTTTGACAACTTGATTTGTTTATTTATTATACTTTGACAGGGATCGATAGGTATGACGCGACGCTGCATGACTTGACCTCCAAGAAAGACAGGACGACAGCTTTATTAAAAAAAAAACTAAGGCCGCTGATATAAAATTAAACGCACAATTCTATTTTGACGGACGTTCATCCATTTTCATTCCGACGAACGATATGTAGCCGCTGCGACGTATACCACCTGATCATGTGGTGGGGTCCATCTTGCATCTAGATTCACTCCATTCTATTTTCCTAGCGCGTCGGTGCCCGGTCTGAATTTTTTATTTTTTTAGTCATTTTTTAAAAAAAATCACAAATATGCCCCTAAGGTAAGATTTTAAAATCTGGACCCCTAGCTCGGCGCCAGCAACGCTGGACGCTGACATGGCAGCCAACTTAGCGTCGTGGATCTTAGCGCCAAGCTTGGCGCCAATAATCATGGCACCAAGCCCTCTTACGTATGGACCTGAGGTTCCTTTCTCTCTTCCTCTCCCTTTCTCTCTACCATCCCCGCCCGCGCCGTCCCCGCCCCGCCGCATCGCCCGTGCCGCCCCACCGCGCCCACGGCCGCCCCGCCCGCTCCCTAGCCGGCGTCCACGCCCG
Organism: Miscanthus floridulus; assembly: GCF_019320115.1. Lineage (NCBI taxonomy): Eukaryota > Viridiplantae > Streptophyta > Magnoliopsida > Poales > Poaceae > Miscanthus > Miscanthus floridulus. The sequence continues at coordinate 38,118 of NW_027096464.1, read as the reverse complement.
CCATGCCACTAGGCGCCGCGGCCCTGCTCTGCCCCACCCGTCCACAGCCCGCGCGCCCTCGCGCCCTCATCGGCCGCCGTGCCCGCCACGTCGCACGCCGTCTCGCCCAGCCCGGCCGCGGCCCGCTGCGCCCTGCTGAAAGCTCTAGTTTGGTTTTAGTGAATTGATGAAACCCTAAGTGCTAATCTAGTTCATCAAGTGATCATGAGATAGGTAGCACACTTCAAGTTGAAAAGCTAATGAAGATCATAACATGACAATGGTGGTGGCATGGCGATGATCAAGGGCTTAAACTTGAAAAGAAGAAAGAGAAAAACAAAAAGCTCAAGGCAAAGGTATAACTTGTAGGAGCTATTTTGTTTTGGTGATCAAGACACTTAGAGAGTGTGATCACATTTAGGTTTGATAGCCGTACTATTAAGAGGGGTGAAACTCGTATCTAAATACGGTTATCAAAGTGCCACTAGATGCTCTAACTCATTGCATATGCATTTAGAATCTAGTGGAATGCTAACACCCTTGAAAATGTTTGTGAAAATACGCTAACATATGTGCACAAGGTGATACACTTGGTGGTTGGCACATTTGAGCAAGGGTGAAGAAGTTAGAGGTGAAATGGAGTTGGTCGCAATGACGCTGGCGTCGGTCAACTGACCGGACCCTGGGTCGCTCTGCGACCGGACGCTGAAGGGCTGCGTCCGGTCGTGTTGTCGGTCGGCACAGCAATTAGGGTTAAGCACCGGACGCTGGGCTGTGTCCGGTCAGGCATGACCGGAGGCGTCCGATCGGCAAAAACATATTTTGGACCCTTACTGTAAATGACCGGACGCTGGGGTTCCAGCGTCCGGTCAGCTCTATCGGAGCGTCCAGTCAACATTTTAACCGTTGAGATCAATCGTTCACTGTTGAACGCAGGGGACACGTGGCCGCCATCAGGCGACCGGACGCTGAGGAGCAGCGTCCGGTCAGTTGGACCGGAGCGTCCGATCCGCCCGTGTTATGCCCAGTGAAGGGGTATAACGGCTCTATTTCATGAGGGCTTCTATTTAAGCCCCATGGCCGGCTGTAGCTCACATCTTTGGCCATTTTCATTGATATAGCAACCTTGTGAGCCTAGCCAAAGCCCTCCCACTCATCTTCATCATTGATTCATCATCATAGTGAGATTGGGAGTAATCCAAGTGCATTGCTTGAGTGATTGCATCTAGAGGCACTTGGTGTTCGTGTTTCACTGCAGATTTTGCTTGTTACTCTTGGTGGTTGCCGCCACCTAGACGGCTTGGACCAGCGAGGATCATTGAGCGGAGGGTGGTGATTGTCTCCGGCTCCGATCGTGGTGATTGTGAGGGGTTCTTGACCTTTCCCCGGCGGAGCGCCAAAAGGTACTCTAGTGGATTGCTCGTGGCTTGTGTGATCCTGATCTTGTGTTGGTTGTGCGGCACCCTATTGAGGGTTTAGCGTGTGAAGTCAATTAGCACGTGAACCTCCAAGTGAGTGAATCACCACAATGAGGACTTGGCGGCAAGCAAGTGAACCTCGATAAAAATCATTGTGTTCATCATTGATTCCGAGGTGATTGGTCTTCATTGTTATTTATCCTTGTGATTGATTGGTTCATTCATCTATATGGCGGTATAACCTTCTTGATCACTCTCTTTACTTTACCGTAAACTAGTTGACAAGCTCTTTAGTGTAGTTAGTTGTGAGAGCTTGCTTGCTTGGTTAGTGTAGCTCTTTAGTTAGTCTTTGAGAGCACACTAACATAGAGTAGTGTTATAGCTATTGTGTGAAAAGAGACTATCTAAACTAGAATTGTGCTAGGTGGCTTGCATTTTGAGTAGGCTAGCGCAACACTTGCTTCGCCTCATAATTGTCTAACCATTTTGTTAAGTGTTGTTGTAGAAATTTTTATTAGGCTATTCACCCCCCCTCTAGCCATTAGGACCTTTCAAGTGGTATCGGAGCTGAGGTCACCGTTATTTGAGGCTTAACAACCTTCGGTGTAAAAATGGCTCAAATCAACAACACTAAGAAGCCACCCCAATTTGATGGCACAAATTATCCTTATTGGAAGTCAAAGATGACCACACATATCAAGTCAATCAATAGAAAGGTGTGGAAGGTGGTAGAAACCAAAATTGAGATTGGTGATCCGACGAATCCCACCGTCGCCGAAGAAGTACTTCTCCAAAACAATGACATTGCTCTAAGTGTTATTCATGATGCAATTGATGAGAGAACATTTGAGCAAATCAAGAATATTGAGATGGCTCATAAGGCATGGACGAAATTGGAAGAATCATTTGAGGGCACTCAAGCCGTGAAGGGTGCAAAGGCTTACATTCTCAAGGAGAAGTTTGCAAGCTTTAAGATGAAGGAGGACGAAAGTGTGACAGAGATGTTTCATAGGCTTCAAGTGCTTATCAATGATCTCAAAGCACTTGGGAAGAGGTGAAGGACAAGGACTTCTCCCACAAGTTCTTGAGATGCTTACCTTCGAGATTTAGCACATTGGTCACAATTCTAGTGAGGAGTGGTTTGGACACCATGACACCAAACCAAGTATTGGGAGATATTATGATCGATGATACATATAGAGATGATGATGAGAAGGAAGAAAAGAAGGAGAAGAAAGATGAGAAGAAGGATGAGAAGAAGAAGAGCGTGGCATTCAAAGCCACATCATCTAAGGGCAAAGCTAAGCAAGAAACATCAAGTGAAGAAGATGAATCATGGGATGATGATGATGATGAGAAGATGGCTCTATTTGTCAAGAGATTTGGCAAGTTCATGGCGAAGAAGGGCTACCATACTAGAAGAAAGAAGTCTTCATCTAAGAACAAAGAAGAGTCAAGAAGGTGCTTCAAGTGTGGAAGCAAAGATCATCTTGTTGCTCAATGCCCATACAATAGTGACAATGATGATGACAACAAGAAGAACAAGAAGGAAAAGAAAGAGAAGAAGGACAAGATGGCCTTCAAGAAGAAGAAGGGTGGTTCGTATGTAGTCACTTAGGATAGTGATGCTTCCTCAAGTGAAGATGATGATGATAGTGATGATCACAAGACCACCAAGAAGAAGGTTCTTGCAAGCATTGCTATCAATGAAAAACCTTCTCTCTTCGAATCTTCATCATGCTTCATGGCTAAGGCCACTAAGATACAATCTTGTGATGATGAAAGTGATGAAGAACATGTTGATAATAATGAACATGAAAATGAAAATGATAGTGATAGTGATGATGATGAACCTACTAAAGATGAATTAATTGACATGCTAGAAGATGCTAAAGAACACTTTGACATCAAGAGAAGGGAATGCAAAAGCTTGCGTAAGGAACTTATAGCCCTTAAGCAAGCCTTTGATGAGCTCAATGTATCTCATGAGAGGCTAGTGGAAATCAATGAGAAGCTTGGAAAAGCTCACAAAAAGCTTGAAAAGGCTCATTCCTCTTTGCTTGATGAGCAAAATAAAAAGAAGCATGTTGAAACTTACAATGTAGGTTTAACTTGTGATATAATAGATGAATCACTATCTCTGCCTATCATTGTTGCTCCTACTAACCCTTCTTGTAGCACTTCCACTTCTACCTCATCTAGTAGTGATGGTCTCACTTGTGATGCCTCACTAGTGGTTGAGAATGAGAACTTTAAGAAGGAGGTCATTAAGCTCACTCACACCTTAGCTAAGGCCTATGGTGGTGAGGACCACTTGCTTATGTGCTTGGGTAGCCAAAGAGCTTCTCTCTACAAAGAGGGATTAGGCTACACCCTCAAGAAAGGCAAGGTGACCTTTGCTCCTCACAAGACTAGTTTTATGAAGAACAATGGTCGGTTTTGCACTAGTTGCAAGCAAGTTAGTCACAAAGAGCAAGAATGCAAAAACAAGAGCAAAAATGCTAATGTATCCTCCATTAAGCTTGATTTATGCTATATGCTTACTAGGGGTACAAATGGTATAAAGGCTAAGTTCATTGGTAAACCATGGATAAGCTCAAAGAAGAAAGCCATTTAGGTACCAAAGAGCCTAGTGACTAACCTTCAAGGACTCAAGTAAGTTTGGGTACCTAAAAAGAATTGATCTTCTTTTGTAGGTCAATTACAAAGCCGGAGGAAGGCATTGGGTTCTTAATAGTGGGTGCACTCAACACATGACCGGTGATGCAAGAATGTTCAACTCAATCAACACCAATGACAACGATGGTTATGATAGTATCACATTTGGTGACAATGGCAAAGGCAAAGTCAAAGGGCTTGGTAAGATTGTAATATCCAATGACATGAGCATATCCAATGTGTTGCTAGTAGAGAGCTTGAACTTCAATTTACTATCCATGGCACAATTGTGTGATCTTGGATTCAAATGCATATTTAGGGTAGATGATGTAGAGATCATAAGTGTAGATGGCTCTAATTTGATCTTCAAAGGATTTAGATATGAGAATCTATACTTGGTTGATTTCAATGCTAGTGAAGCTAGATTGTCTACATACTTATTCACTAAGTCTAGCATGGGTTGGTTATGGCATAGAAGGCTTGGTCATGTTGGAATGAAACAATTGAATAGATTGGTTAAACATGACTTAGTTAAAGGCTTGAAAGATGTTGTGTTTGAAAATGATAAGCTTTGTAGCTCTTGTCAAGCCGGTAAACAAGTTGGAAACACCCACCCTAAGAAAAGCATGATGAGCACTAGCAAAGTATTTGAGTTATTGCACATGGATTTGTTTGGGCCAACATAATACACTAGTATCGGTGGAAACAAATATGGCTTTGTGATAGTAGATGACTACACTAGATACACATGGGTATTCTTTCTAGTGGACAAAAGTGATATGTTTGCAACATTCAAATCTTTTGTCAAAGGCATTCACAATGAGTTTGAAACAACCATCAAGAGAGTTAGAAGTGACAATGGTAGTGAGTTCAAGAACACTAGAATTGATGAGTTGTGTGATAAATTTAGAATTAGACATCAATTCTCGGCCAAGTACACACCCCAATCAAATGGCCTTGTTGAGAGGAAGAATAGAACACTCATTAATATGGCAAGGTCTATGCTTAGTGAGTACAATGTGAGTCAATCTTTTTGGGCCGAAGCTATCAACACGGCTTGCTATTGTAGCAACCGCCTCTATTGTCACCGATTGAAAGAGAAGACACCATATGAGCTCTTGAATGGTAGAAAGCCCAACATTGCATATTTTTTGGTCTTTGGTTGCAAATGCTATATCTTGAAGAAAGGCACAAGATTGGGCAAGTTTGATAAGAAATGTGATGAAGGATTCCTACTTGGTTATTCTACTACAAGCAAAGCATATAGAGTTTAGAATTTGGATAATGGTACTCTTGAGGAAGTTCATGATGTTGAATTTGATGTAACCAAAGGTTCACAAGTAGAGAATGAGAACTTGGAAGATGTTAGAGGCATTCAACTTTCAAATGCCATGAAGAATATGGATATTGGTGAATTGAGGCCTAGGCAAGTGAATGATGATGAAGATGATCAAGTGCAAGTGCTCTCTAACTCAAATGTGCAAGATGATACAAATTAAGTTAGTTCAAGTGGCTCTTATGACAATGAACAAGATCAAGTGGCTAGTACATCATCTCAACCCAATGATCAAGCAAGTGCAAGCAATCAAGTTTCAATCCTCCAACCAACCAATGTTGCAAGAGATCATCCTTTGGACACTATAATTGGAGATATTTCAAGAGGTGTACAAACAAGATCAAGATTGGCATCATTTTGTGAACACTTCTCATTTGTGTCATCCATTGAACCAAAGAAGATAGATGAAGCTTTGAAGGATGTTGATTGGGTGAATGCTATGCATGAAGAATTAAATAACTTCACAAGAAATCAAGTATGGGAATTAGTAGAGAGACCAAAGGGACACAATATGATTGGAACCAAATGGGTCTTTAGAAACAAGCAAGATCAAGATGGGATAGTAGTAAGGAACAAAGCAAGATCAGTAGCACAAGACTATACACAAGTTGAAGGTCTTGACTTTGGAGAAACATATGCCTCGGTTGCTAGATTGGAGGCAATTAGAATCTTGCTAGCCTATGCTTGTGCTCACAACATCAAGCTCTATCAAATGGATGTTAAGAGTGCATTTCTCAATGACTACATCAATGAAGAAGTATATATTGAGCAACCTCCCGGTTTTGAAGATGACAAGAAGCCCAACCATGTGTATAAGTTGAAGAAGGCTTTATATGGTTTGAAGCAAGCACCTAGAGCATGGTATGAGAGATTGAGAGATTTTTTACTCTTTAAAGGGTTCATAATGGGCAAAGTTGACACCACTCTTTTTATCAAGAAGATTGGAAAAGATCTATTTGTATTGCAAATCTATGTTGATGATATCGTATTTGGATCAACAAATCAAGAATTTTGTGATGAGTTTGGAAAGATGATGGCTAATGAGTTTGAAATGTCCATGATTGGAGAATTGAGTTACTTCCTTGGTCTTCAAATCAAGGAATTAAAGAATGGTACATTTGTGAGTCAAGGCAAATACATCAAGGACATGATCAAGAAGTTTGACATAAGTGAAAGTAAAGCCATTAGCACACCAATGGGAACCAATGGCAACTTAGATAGTGATGCAAGTGGAAATATGGTGGATCAAAAGTTGTATCGGTCTATGATTGGAAGCCTACTCTATGTGACCGCGTCAAGGCCAGATGTCATGTTTAGTGTATGCATGTGTGCAAGATTCCAAGCCTCACCAAGCGAAAGTCATTTGAAGGCTACAAAGAGGATATTGAGGTACTTGAAGCATACACCAAATATTGGTTTGTGGTATCCCAAAGGAGCAAAGTTTGAGCTAGTTGGTTACTCTGACTTGGATTATATGGGATGCAAGGTTGAAAGGAAGAGCACCTCGGGCACATGTCAATTGTTGGGAAGATCACTTGTTTTATGGTCATCAAAGAAGCAAAATAGTGTTGCATTATCAACCGCCGAAGCCGAATACATATCCGCCGGTAGTTGTTGTGCACAAATACTTTGGATGAAGGCCACTTTGAATCAAGTTCAAGAAAGTGCCATTGCTATGTGACAATGAGAGTGCAATCAAGCTAACCAACAATCCAGTTCAACATGCAAGAACAAAGCACATTGATGTCCGCCACCATTTCATAAGAGATCACCAACAAAAAGGGAACATTTGCATTGAGATTGTAGGCACCAAAGATCAACTTGCTGATATATCCACCAAGCCATTGGATGAGAAAAGGTTTTGCAAGCTAAGGAATGAGTTGAACATATTGGATTTCTCAAATATGTGTTGATGCACTCCCCACTCATATGACATGCCTCTCCTTCGAGCAATCCAAGGTAAAAGTTGATTGGCATGGCATACATCCTTGCTAAGGACATGTTTAGTGCATCTAGTCATATTTTCAATCTTATTAGGACCTTTCAAATGGTTCTATTTTGTTAGGCTCATTCATGAAAATCAAATGATTTTGATGTCCATATGGTATCACTATTGCTTCTATGCTTGACTTGATCTAGTGATAGCATATGACATGTTTATGGGCTTGTAAACCTAGTGTTTAATCTAGAAAATGAGCTATAAGTGTTTAACTCAACATGGTACAAGATAACCCTTATTTGGAGGTGTGAAGAAGCTTGTCCTTGGATCAAACCGAGTTAAATATCTTTGGCAAATAATCTAGACTAGATCAAATTTAGGAAAATGATTCTCACCCCATTGATTGACATTGATAATCTTGACCCTACAAGTAATATTATCTATATTTGAAACCTTTGTGGTCATTGATGACAAAGGGGGAGAGAAACACAGATAGTAGCAAAGATAGTGAAAAGGGGGAAGAAATATCATAAAGGGAGTGAAACATAAAGATATCTTGATATATGACATAGGAAGAAATATCATAAAGGGAGTGAAACATAAAGATATCTTGATATATGACATAGGGGGAGAGATATGACAAAGGAAAGGGATCAATTAAAATTTTGAGCACACAAGTAGGGGGAGCAAGCTCATGAACTTGCATGGTGCATTTGAATGTGCATTTCATATGTTTGCTTGCATGGCATAAGTTTTAAATTTAAAATATCCATGCTTGTGTGATATATGCTAGTTGAAAGATTGAATGATGAAATGAAATCACTATATAACTTTCTTTTTCAAGTAAGTTTTTACAAGTGGTATCTTTTCAAAGTAAGTTTCCAAGTGATATAAAGCTAACCATGGTGCTAAGGATGGTATATTGGTGCACTCCAATTGGTATCATGCTTCAAAGGTCCATCTTTTATACCTTAGCATCATGTGGTAGACATTGACTCCTATATTTCCTATCTAAGCATATGTGCAAGCTTCAATCCAAACTCTTAGCATATATGTAGGGGGAGCAATTGCTACCATTTGGGGTTCATGAAACTTGTCCATATCCTTTTACACATGGTAAATATGCTTGGGCAAGCAACATGGATTCAATTGAATTTCAATTCATATCTTTGTATAAGGGTTGTCATCAATTACCAAAAATGGGGAGATTGAAAGCTCTAGTTTGGTTTTGGTGAATTGATGAAACCCTAAGTGCTAACCTAGTTCATCAAGTGATCATGAGATAGGTAGCACACTTCAAGTTGAAAAGCTAATGAAGATCATAACATGACAATGGTGATGGCATGGCGATGATCAAGGGCTTAAACTTGAAAAGAAGAAAGAGAAAAACAAAAAGCTCAAGACAAAGGTATAACTTGTAGGAGCTATTTTGTTTTGGTGATCAAGACACTTAGAGAGTGTGATCACATTTAGATTTGATAGCCGTACTATTAAGAGGGGTGAAACTCATATCGGAATGTGGTTATCAAAGTGCCACTAGATGCTCTAACTCATTGCATATGCATTTAGGATCTAGTGAAATGCTAACACCCTTGAAAATGTTTGTGAAAATACGCTAACACATGTGCACAAGGTGATACACTTGGTGGTTGGCACATTTGAGCAAGGGTGAAGAAGTTAGAGGTGAAATGGAGTTGGTCGCAATGACGCTGACGTCGGTCAACTGACCGGACCCTGGGTCGCTCTACGACCGGACGCTGAAGGGCTGCGTCCGGTCGTGTTGTCAGTCGGCACAACAATTAGGGTTAAGCATTGGACGCTGGGCTATGTCCGGTCGACAAAAACATGTTTTGGACCCTTAATATAAACGACCGGACGCTAGGGTTCCAGCGTCCGGTCAGCTCTGTCGGAGCATCCGGTCAACATTTTAACCATTGAGATCAATCATTCACTATTGAACACAGGGGACACGTGGCCACCATTGGGCGATCGGACGCTGAGGAGTAGCGTCCAGTCAGTTGGACTGGAGCATCCGGTCCGCCCGTGTTATGCCTAGTAAAGGAGTATAACGGCTCTATTTCATGGGGGCTTCTATTTAAGCCACATGGCCGGCTGTAGCTCACATCTTTGGCCATTTTCATTGATATAGCAACCTTGTGAGCCTTGCCAAAGCCCTCCCACTCATCTTCATCATTGATTCATCATCATAGTGAGATTGGGAGTGATCCAAGTGCATTGCTTGAGTGATTGCATCTAGAGGCACTTGGTGTTTGTGTTTCGCTATGGATTTCACTTGTTACTCTTGTTGGTTGCCGCCACCTAGATGGCTTGGAGCAGCGAGGATCGTTGAGCGGAGGGTGGTGATTGTCTCCGACTCCGATCGTGGTGATTGTGAGGGGTTCTTGACCTTTCCCCGGCAGAGTGCCAAAAGGTACTCTAGTGGATTGCTCGTGGCTTGTGTGATCCTCATCTTGTGTTGGTTGTGCGGCATCCTATTGAGGGTTTGGCGTGTGAAGCCAATTAGCGCGTGAATCTCCAAGTGAGTGAATCGCCACAACGAGGACTACCTTGGCGGCAAGCAAGTGAACCTCGGTAAAAATCATTGTGTTCATCATTGATTCCGAGGTGATTGGTCTTCATTGTTATTCATCCTTGTGATTGATTGGTTCATTCATCTTCACGGTGGTATAACCTTCTTGATCACTCTCTTTACTTTACCACAAACTAGTTGACAAGCTCTTTAGTGTAGTTAGTTGTGAGAGCTTGCTTGCTTGGTTAGTGTGGCTCTTTAGTTAGTCTTTGAGAGCACACTAACATAGAGTAGTGTTATAGCTATTGTGTAAAAAGAGACTATCTAAACTAGAATTGTGATAGGCGGCTTGCATTTTGAGTAGGCTAGCGCAACACTTGCTTCGCCTCATAATTGTCTAACCATTTTGTTAAGTGTTGTTGTAGAAATTTTTATTAGGCTATTCACCCCCCCTCTAGCCATTAGGACCTTTCACCTGCCCTGCGGCCCCACTCGGCGCCGTGGCTCGCCCTGCCCCACCTGGCCGCGGCCCTAGCGCCCTCGCTGGCCGCCGTGCCCACGCTCCCTCACCGATCGTCCGCGGCCTACCCCGCCCTGCACGGTCCGCCGTGCCATGCCCGCCCCTACCCACCATGCCAAGGCACGCGGGAGCTCCAGCCTAGGCACGCCAAGGCGCTCCGGTGGCTTGTTGTTGCACTCCACCGACTGCATAGTAAAGTAAGTTACTTTATTCGTTTGAATTGATAATTTAGTACTTAGTTAACAATTGGTAGGGTATAATAGGTAGATAGATATTTAGATAGATATATAGATACTTATGTTGGTATAACTAGTTTTCGTATATAGTTATTACATAGTTAGATACATGCATAGGTATATATTTAGTACTTAGTATATATATGTAGTACTTAGTACATAGTATACATTTACTTATCTAAATACTAGAGACCTTCACGTCAGTAGTTAGTGTGTATTTTTTACTAAAGGACATGTGTTTCGTTACGTGTTTGAAATAGATGGACAACCTAGTGACCAAATATCATAGAGGCACCGTTGAAAGCGATCGCTATGGATATGTTGAGTTTGTTGACATGCAAAGCATGCCTGTGCTATTCAATGATAGGCCTTCATTTAGTGAGATGGTTGCAAGGGCTCGGGAGGAGTTGCATTGCCTTGGAGATGATGATGATGGCATTGTAGTTGAGGGTGTATTGCACCTAGGTTCTCCTTCCAACATCCTCAGGCAAATGATCCCAATGGGATGTGTGGATCAGTGGGAGAACTATGTGAGATCGACTATGAAGAGCCAACTATGATGTTTGGATATGGTTGTGCGTCGGGTGTTAGTTGATCCCATTCCCCATGGGTTTTCCCCACCAATGGGTTAGCAGGCACACTTCGACCCTCCCGTCCTAGAACCTGATATGGATGTGGAGGTTGCACCTATGGTTCCCGATGCTCAATCTGCCGCCAATGAGGTAGTTGGAGATGCTTGTTAGACTCATGTTGTTGTGGCATATCCTCCTCATGAGATCCTTTTGACACAGAATCATCCGAGTAAGTGTCTTATCTGCATGGTTATTGGGAGCTTACCCCCTTCCTTACATCCATTTCTTTTATTATTTCCTCATTTCTCTATTTATGTTGTAGGAGACATTCCTAACAATATGGATGTGCCCCTATTGTTGTGCAAGTGCATTATGGAGATGGATTCCGTGGCTCCAATAGTGTTGAAATTATGAATGATTTAGAGCCATATGAGATGGCAAGGGCTCTTGATTCTGATGATGATCGCCCTGTTGGAGAGCTGACAGAGAGGATGTTGAGATGTTGAGGCGTATCTTTCCCGACCGCTGTGATCCAAGAGTTTACGAGTTCTAGGAGGCTGCTCGATAGCTTGAGGACAAGTACTTTCAAAAAAAGTTGGAGCGGGTCAGAACCGCATCAAATGTAGAAGATAGACAATGGCTCATAGGTTTGATGAGGGATTTGGAGAAATGAACAAGAGCTTACAACGGTGGTGGATGGAGGTACGAGTTTTAGTGCAGCAACATGGAGGAGTCATTCAATAAGTTGCTATTGGGGATATGTGGTATGCCCGTAAATGCAATCGTTCAATTCACCTTCTACAAGCTTGTTGCATGGTTCAATGATAGACACGCCCATGCATTGAAGTTGCGGAGTGATGGAGAGATATGGGCTCTGAAACCAAAGGCACACCTAGAGAAGGCAAATGAAAGGGCTGGCATATATGAGGTTACATGCTTTGACCATGTCACAAGGACTTATCAGGTCGAGCATAGGGGCGGTACAATGTTTGACAGTGAGGTCTGAGAGTCGAGGATGCATGTGGTTATCCTCTAGGATTTCAAATGCACTTGTGGTAAACCAAGGCAGTACCACTTTCTATGTTCCCATTTGGTAGCAGCAGCTAGGCATCGCAACTATAATATCAAGAGCAGGATACCTCACGAGTTTAGTGTCAACACGCTTGTGCACACATGGAGCCCCCGCTTCGTGCCTTTCTAGAACCCTGGAGAGTGGCCTCCATATGATGGGCCAAAGTACATTACAGATCTAGCTTACCATTGGAACAAGCGTGGATCAAGGAAGAGGACGAGGCACAAGATGGTTATAGATCAGATACCTAGAAGAACGAGGCATGGCAGAGGAATCCCATTTGTTACTGACCCCGAGCAGTACGAGTGTGGCAAGTGTGGTAGACTTGGCCACAATTCACGCAGTTGCCATTGGCAGATTAGTAAGGTGCGACTATTGATTGTTTTCATTATTTCATATTTGTCGTATTCATGTAATTGTGTCAATTACTTTTTTTGTAGGATGGCGTAATTCCACCTGCTTGACCTGACGTATGAGGCAACCCACTAAGGACGTCTCATAGCGGTGGGGCAGGTATTAATCTATACATTTTGCTCAAATTTTTGTGAGCGTACATGTGTTCGTGAAGTAATAGGAGACTATGTTTTATTCCATGCAGGATCTTCCGCTCCTTCGTCCTAGAACCCACAATGGGTTCTTGGACATGCAGTACGATGACAGGTACACACCTTTCCTGCAAAGAGCTAGACACGCTCACGGCGTCTAGTGTAAGTAAATTTTATTTCCCATGATGGTTTGAAATGGTTTAGTATACTATCTAACATCTTGTTTGGACATGTTGCAGGTGTCGTGAAAGTCGTACGATGGAGAGGGGGCACTTCCTTTTCATTTGAGCAACATGTGTGGGTTTGACAACGACTTCTATAGGATGAGGTGCCCTCTAATCTGTTTTTATGCTGTCGAGTTCCACCTGCCAGATAGAGTTGCACGCCAATTTGGAGTGAGACAACTTTGGCCAACGGCTCCGTTCTTGACTGGCGTTGACTTACACAAGTAAGTGTTTTGCTATTTCAAATGTCTCATGATAGACTATTTCCATTAATATGGTGACATGTACATGGACTCAAGTAACGATGACATACATGTAGGTTGGATCGTCAGAAGAACAGAAAGATTTTTGACTGGAAGAAGCACCACCAGTACTACATTGAGCAATGGGAGGAGATGTATGACAACATGGACGAGAACAACGAGCCACACACGAACCGTGAGTTCAGGCAATACCAAGCTTGGTACCAACGCGCGACACGTTGCAGGCTGAGGGTACTATGGATAGAAGATGACTACGCCGACATCGAGTCCTCCAACGATGAAGACATGGCGTACGACCAATCTACTCGTGCAGGAAGGCAGGTGGAGGCCGGACCAATCTTGGACAGAGTGGTAAGTCAATTGTCTTATTTTTCTATGTTAAATTGCATACCATTACATTATGCGTTAGAGGTATCTATTTTAGTTAGTACCACCTTCAAGTCGTAGCATCCTTATAATATGTTAGATTGTTGTACAAAAGAAAACAAAATTTGTTGCTATCTGTTCAAAAGTATTATTACTAAGAACTTTATTGCAGGGCAATACCCTCAAATGCTCTATTGAAGACATTGAGCGCTTTCGTCCAAGAGTCAGGGATGACGACACGCGTAGCTTCCTAGACGTAAGATTCAAAATATTCTTTCAAACATATTATTAATATGTTAGATTCTTTCAGTTAACGTAATTTTGTACAACAGAGGTTGTCACATTGGCTATGTCATGCGGCTGCTCGTTGTGGTTGTAGGACAGACACGACACAAGATATGTACGTTCCTTCCGCAGGCAGAGAAGGCTTAGGTTCTTCTAGCCAAGCAGCTACAAGGGGCGAGGACGAGGATGATATGGACCAGGGGCATGAGGAGCTTGACCCCTCTTAGCTCCAGGACGCTCCCTTGACTCAACCTACACAGCGTCCAAGCACTAGGCGACACCGTCCACCTGACCCTTATACTCTAGGTACCAGCGCTCTCGGTCACAAGGGTAAGGGTAAGACTAGGAGGCAGTGAGGGTTTGTGGTAGATGTTAGTATGTACTATTATGAATTTTGTAGTCACTTTCCTATAACTATTTGGGATTGTATGAACATTATGGACTATTTGGACTATGCAGGACATGTTATGTTGATTGTGATGTTCGTTGTGGTTGCATTGTGCTCTTTGGACGATTAAATATTTGGATTATATAATGATGTCTCTGTTTGTAACTGTTGATGCTCCTGAAATAAGGGAATCTTTTGTGATTTTTCCATGAATTGTTAATTATACTACACTGCTAAAAAGGCACAAATGTAGTACACAGATGAAATGTAAATTCATTAGAACATGTATAGTCTAATCGTATCATACAGACTGTCGGGAGTTCCGACGTACGTCGGGACTTCCGACGTGCACAGACAGCCGGCCAACAAAAACCTAGTTGTCGGGACTTCTGACTGTCGGGACTTCCGATGGCCACAGTCACTGCATGGGCTAAGTGACTAGGCATCAGGACTTCTGGCATGAGTCATGACTTCCGACGGTCGGGAGTTCCGACGTAAGTCAGGACTTACGATGTATGTCAGGACTTCCGATGTGCGCAGACAGCCAACCAGTAAAAAGCCAGGTGTCGGGACTCCTGACTTGGGTCGGGAGTTTGGACTCATGTTCGGACTTCCGACAGCCATAGTAACTGAGCGGGCTAAGTGACTGGGCATCAGGACTTCTGGAATGAGTCATGACTTCTGACGGTCGGGAGTTCTAGCTTACGTCGGGACTTCCAACACCAGCAGTCACTGAAAAAATATTCTATGTGATCGTGGAGTGCTAGAGTGTCTCTCTTTTGATTTTATTTTTATGCTTGAGCACTCTATCTTCCTCAGACTAACTTCAAAAACAAAAATAAAACCTTTGGAGAGCGTTTTGAGTTCGTCCGCCTTTACAACTTCAAGAATTAAGGGATATCATTTCATCTTTATCAACTCTTTGAATCTTTCATGGGACTAATAGCTACGACATATCTCATTAAGATCATATTAGTCCCTAATTTGGATGTCATTAATACACCAAAACCCACATAGATGGCAAATGCACTTTCAAATCCTTAGTCTGAAATATACTGAGTAAGCAACTCATCATTCGAGTTCCAGTTCTCTACCACAACCTTATTGCTGTGGCCAAGCTCACCTATATTGCTCTGACCTGCATGTTGCCTATAGTAAGTGGCCTCTGCTTTATCTGCGGCCTCTACGGCCTGAGTGAAGAACGCGTCGTCATCCTTCTCCGCCTACAAGCCCGCCTCTGCTAGAGCGATGAGCTTGCTCAATCTACCAATGTCGTCCTCAGCCTCCTCCGCATGTAAGCCTGCCTCTGCTTGAGCGACGAGCTCGCTCAGTCTGCCAATGTCGTCCTCAGCCTCCTCCACCTACAAGCCCACCTCTGCTAGAGCAATGAGCTCGCTCAGTCTACCAATGTCATCCTCTACCTCCTCTGCCTGTAAGCCCACCTCAACAAGAGCGATGAGATCGCTCAACCTAGCAATGTCATCCTCATCCTTGTCCCCTTTATCAGACAACACAATCAGTGATTGAACGGTGAGACCGGCTCGTGTTCTATGCTCATCTAACTTTTTCCCCACACCTTGCATGAGCCACCTCTATGGTATGGTCCTCGTTGTATCCAATCCCTTCATGTATAAAATGCAATTAGTTAGCAACGCGATTATATTACATTTAAAATCAAGCAACAAAAAAAGGCTTTTAAGCACTCACTGGCACATAAAGCAACAACATGCTCGTTCAAGACCTACATCTATACTCTTGTCTCCTCCCTTGCCTCCTTCCTTGCCCTCTCCTCCTCTAACATCCTCCATCTCTCCAATCCCCATTTGTCAAGCCCAACATCGATCGGGTTACGAATACCGCGCTGTCTAGCAAACTCATGCATCTTGTTTTTATGATGTTTAACAAATAGGTTGACGTAGTCAGGTCCATATCCCCTCTTCCATGCAATTACTTGCCTCCCCTTCATTTCATCCAAGAACTTAGCTTGACCATCATAACATTCCCACCTGCATTTTTTAGTGCTCTATTCAAACGAAAAAAATAATCAACCTCAACATAGTCAACCATATGGCCACAACAATGGCCTATTCCAAGCTCCGAAGGGACAAGACCGTAGTTGAATTTAACACCACATTCGCACTTGACTGGAGGTGCTTTGTAAATTAACCTTTCTTTCTTCTTTTCCTTTGCCTTTGGTGGCTCCGGCCATTGATTCTTCGGACCGTAGAGCCACTCTTTGAAACGACACTTTGCAAATCCATAATGTTACAAGAGAATACATTAGTACACGCACACATATAGACATAAACATTTAAATAGATGCACTTTCCACTTACTTCGTGTTTGTTCGGACACACAAACTCCAACGTATTCTTAGGGTTTATCATAGCTCGATCTCTGCATTCGTACAGAGGAGGGTCCTCGAGTCGTCTAACTATGGTTAGGTGCTTCTCCTTAGCCATCATTGGTGGGGGGTTAGGGGGTGGAACCCATCGCTTGAAGTGCTCACGTGGATGTCTCCCTCTACACCAATCATCGAAAAGGAGGTACCTAGGGTCAAACTTGTCTACACCGTCGATCCACTGAAAGAAAAAGCACCTCTCATAGTCCTACATAACAAGATTCCAACAAAATATTAGTAGCCTAGTTACACAAATGAAGAAAAAAAGATAGTAGAAACAATTACTTACATTAAAATGACTATATGTGTAGAAGCAACACGCCGCTGTGTCTGAATGTCTCGATTGAAACACGTTGGCCGGGAAACCACAGTCATAGTTAAGGACAGGGAGGTCAGGAGGGACGGGGGCATCTTTGCTAGACGCGTTGGGGTATAATTCTCGAGGACGATCCTATTTTCGCCAAAACTCCTCCCGATACATTTCTTACATCTAACAAAACGGTTGTAATTTAATAAACAAAAATCAAAACATCACAAATTAATGTCAATGAGAACAATAACTACAATACAACCAATTTCGTTATAAGAACCAAAAGCAATTAACATTAAACCCTAAACCTAGGGTTGTATAATATAAATATTAAAATTGCATGAAACCATAAGTAATGACGATTCTTAGGTTGAAAAATTCGACTAATATATACCGAATCGATTAAAAAACTACGAGGGGAGCGAGGATACCTTGCTCTCAAAGATATACGGATCAAATCAAAGTTTTCAAGGTCCAATATGCCGATTCATGAGGTAGGGTGAAGTGGGGAGAGAAAAAACTCGAGAGGGAGGAGAAAGAAGAGGAAGAAGGCTCGGGCAGGAAGGTTGGGGCCGGGGTTAAAACACCACCTCGGTGCCATAGATCATGGCGCCGAGCTCAGCGCCAAGATCTACGGTGCCGAGCTCAACACCAAGATCTACGGCGCCAAGCTTAGTGCCAGGATCTACGGCGCCGAGTTGCCGGCTAAGTCACCGCCACGTCTATGTCGAGCTCAAGACCTCGGCGCCAGCAACGATGACGCTGAGCTAAGGATCTAGATTTTAAAATCTTACCTATAGGGACATATTTGTGAATTAAAAAAAAGACTAAAAAATAAAAAATTTCCGTGCCCAGTCCCCTTCCCATAACTTTTCTTTCCCTTTTATTTTCTAGCACTTTCTGGTGACGGCTGCCGTAGACTAACACTAGAACTATCATACGTGTACGGTTCTTGTATTAATTAATTAATAATGTATTACATTGCTATTTTTAAAATTTTTCCTTTTTTTCTTTTTGCTTTTTATAGTAGTCGATCAATTTTTCTTTTATGTATGCTACCAACATATCTGTTAATATGTTATGATATTAATTTTTACATCTAAGTTGTATATAATAACTTATGTACACAAGTTATATAAAATAACTTATCTACAAGTTATATAGAATAACTTATGTACCACTAGTAGACACA
The DNA here is from genome assembly GCF_019320115.1 of Miscanthus floridulus. Lineage (NCBI taxonomy): Eukaryota > Viridiplantae > Streptophyta > Magnoliopsida > Poales > Poaceae > Miscanthus > Miscanthus floridulus. The sequence continues at coordinate 19,884 of NW_027096464.1, read as the reverse complement.
TGGACTTTAGTCCCGGTTTCCCACCATGACTATAAATCCAGGACTAAAGGCATGACTCTTTAGTCTCGGTTGACTTGAACCCGGACTAAAGGTCCTCCGAGAACAAAAAAAATAATGCCTCACACCTCTTTGTCTCGCGTGGGACTCGAACCCAAGACCTCATGCATTGCCTCGTGCGTACTTTTCTAACCCACCTACACAGCACTTGTGACTTTGGATGGGATACTTTCCTTTTGAACTAACCCGTCGGAGGACTTTTAGTCTAGGTTGGTAACACCAACCGGGACTAAGGACATTTAGTTCGGGTTGATAACACTAACCGGGACTAAAGGGTCTATTTTTAGTCCGGGTTGGTGTTATAAATCAGGAATAAAGGGTCAATGCTCTTTAATTCGTGTTGGTAACACCAACCGAGACTAATGTAGACTCTTTACTCTAGGTTGATGTTACCAATCGGGATTAAAGGTCCTCTGACGTCCAAGAAACTTAGACCTGGGACTAAAGCTCACATTAGTCCTGGGTCCAATTCTAGCCAAGACTAATGTGCTGAACCGAAAGTCTTCTCTCTACTGATGTACACAAGTTGTGTTTGATAACTTTTTGTACATAAGTTGTGTTTCATAACTTTTATATTTCTAAGTTTTGGTATAAGTTATAAGTTAATTCGTTCTTTGTGTTCTAAGTTTTGACATAAGTTATAAGGTACTTCGTTCCTTTATGTTTAATAACTTTTGTACATAAGTTGTGTTTAATAACTTTTGTACATAAGTTGCTTTTAATAACTTTTATACATAAGTTGTGCTTCATAACTTTAATGTTCCAAGTTTTTGGCATAAGTTATAAGTATAAGTTATATGTTATAAGTTAGTACAAAAAATTTGCTACTAAAAAATAAAATTCTTTAGAACATATGCAAGTGGGGTCAAGTTTTGTACGCCTCGTCACGTAGAATACACCGATGCAGATAGAATTGCTTTTTTTTAACTTACGTTAGCGGTGACGTCAGACACCAGTTGAAAATGACGGGTGAGCGCGGGTTACTCGGCTGAGCGCAGCACTATAAAGGGGTGGGAATTATTTTTTGCCAGAAAAGGAAATCGTCTGTCAAAATATCGTTCGCTAGATTCAAATCGCCCGAGCGTTCGCGGTTAGTGCGGTCGAATTACACGGGCGTTTAGTTGCTAGTCCCTCTTGTATTCTCTTTTATTTGCATGTCACGTTAGTTTTGTCCTAAAACAAATATTACCGTCTTTAACCATTTCAAAAAAATCCTTATAATTTCGCAACAACATAGGAATTTAGGAACTATATATATGAAAATATTTCTCATAGTAAATCTAAAAACATAACTCTCATGCCATGAACCTATATAATTTTTTTGAAAGCAATTGTGAAAAATGTATACGTTTGACTTAAGACAAACTAGCAAAGATAACACGACTTAAAAAAACGCAGTGAGCAATCACAACTTACCATCATTTACGATTTACCACGTCTAAAGTTAGGCAAGTTTGGTTTTATTTAGTCCCTAGACTAAACTTTAGTCCTAGTCTATTTGGTTTAGATGACTAAAAGAGACTAAAGCTATTAAAAATGACCAAAGCACCCCTATTAATTGCCCAGAATAGGTGGGCAGAGGGCAATAATGAGGGACAACCCCTATCAAAATGGACTTTTAGTCCCTTCTAGTCACCTTCTTGGGACTAGATGACTAAACCCATTTAGGCCTTATTGAGAAGCGTTTGTATTCATCTCAATCCACATGTGTTAAAGTAGATTGGAGTGGAATTCTAATCCACTCCAACACACGTGGATTGAAGTTGATATACAACCTTAGTCACTTTTTAGTTACCTTGTTTGTCAAAAAAAATGACTAAAAGAGACTAAACTGAGCTGACTAAACTTTATTCACCCCAAATCAAACATGCCCTAACTTCTGGCTGCTGTTGATTTGTTAGTGTGGCGAGATTCCCTTTCGTTGAATGAGGTTCTGTATTTTAGGCTGTGTTTGTTCCCCTTTCTAAACTCTAGTCCCTATCACATTAGATATTTGGACCGATGCATGGAGTATTAAATATAGACTAATTACGAAACTAAATGCACAGATTCAGACTAATTTGAGACACAAATTTTTTAAGCCTAATTAGTTCATGATTTGACAATGTATACTATAATAAACATGTGCTAATGACGGATTAATTAGGCTTAATAAATTTATATTGCGGATTACCGAGGACTTCTGTAATTTGTTTTATTATTACTATCCGAACCCTCGATGTGACACTCCCATGTGACACCTGATGTGACATCTCTAAACTTTAGCCCCTGAATTTAAACACCCCTTACTATACTCTTGCTACCTGTACACTGGAGCAACATTAGGGATACAACAGGTATTTTTACTACTCTTGCTAGTAGGAGAGTAGAGTAACATTAGGGATATATGGTGTCGGTGTTTTGGAACCGGGGGTCCCTCAACCAACGAGTGAATTTGTGCTGCGTGCCCCTGATCCCGGATGGTGATGCAAAGAGACACAAGGTTTATACTGGTTCAGGCAATCGAGGCCCTACGTCCAGTCTGAGAGATCGATCTTGTATTCCTTGCACCGGAGTGCTCGTAGTAGGGGTTACAAGCTAGGTGAGAGAGGGAGCTAGCCCCAGGTCTCGGCGAGGGTGGTGCGGACTGCTCGAGACGTTGTTCCCAAGCAGCGTGGAAGCGTGGTTCTATCGGTGTGCTCGTCTTCTTGTTCCCCCTCCTTCCCCCCCTGAAATGGCACCGGCTACCTCCTTTTATAACCACAAGGAGGAAGCTAGAAGTACATGAGAAGTTTACTATTTGCTGACGTGTTCTGCTCCCCGGAAGCAGCGCGGCGTCGTGGGAGTTCCCGTCGGTGTCTAGTCGGTATGGTCTCCTAGGCCGGCGACCTGCTGCGCTCCTGTACATTTGTTGACTTGGTGAAGTGCCAAGGCCTGGGGACTGTTGCGGTCGGTTGTGCCTGGGACCTGCTGTGCCGAGGCCGAGACCCGCTGTGCCGAGGCTTGCTATGCCGAGGCCTTTGCAGATGGCAATGCGGGGTCTTGGCGGCCATCGTCGTAGTTGATTTAGGCGAAATCAGTGCGGAACGTGCGTCTACAGGATATGGTACCCTATATTGTCAGCAAGGGATGGTAAAAAGGTGATTTGACCATTGTCCCGTCGCTCCTGTCGTGGTGCATTGCCGATCGTGGCTTACGTAGTGGGTGCAGCTGGACGCATTGATTGGATGCGACAGCTTGCCAGAGCGACTTTTGGGGCGGAGGCGACGAGGTTGCGGGACGAGCCCAGCCTCGGATGAGGCGGAGCATGGCCAGCTCGCCTGAGGCCCTATCGGGAGTCTCGGGCGAGGCGGAACTCGGTCAGTTCGCTGGTCCCGAGGTCACAGGAACCCAGTTCTGACTCCCCACGTCGTGTTCGTCCTTGGTGCAGGAGTTTAGGCAGCACAGTAGCCGGTAACCCCTGCACAGTCCCGTCGTGGATGGCAGGGCGCTGACGTGCTGGTCTATTACTTCGTCGTACTGTGCCGTCGTGTGGTTGTCGGAGCGGTTGAGCGCCTTGATTAGATGTGATGTCCAGCCGGGTAGTCTAGTCAGATCGGTGGTCGCGGGGCAGGTGGCGAGTCGGCCTCGCGCGAAATAGGAGGATCGCAGACCTTGGCGAGGAGGCCTCGGGCGAATCGGACAATCGGTACTTCTTCTGAGGCCTCGGCGAGAGGGCCTCGGGCGAAGGGGCCTCGGCGAGGGGGCCTCGGGCGAATCGGAGATTTCTGGCTGAGACCTCGTTTGTCTTATTGGTCCTTGTTACTGATTCCGAGGCCACAGTATCCTAGACATGGCTCCCCATGCTGCGTTGTTCTCGGAGCAGGAGTTGGCAGCACAGTGAGGCATGGGCGTCAACCATGTGCGTAGTGGTTGGCATAGTGGTTGGTAACTCCTGCCCAGTCCTGCCTCCTGTCCCGTCGGCCATTCCTCTGTACTGTGTTGAGCATGCGGCCGACGCCAGGGGCAGCAGTTGGCTGAGGTAATGTGACGCGACGTTTTGTCAGAGGGATGGGTGAAGGAAGAGGCAGCAGAGTGCTGCCGAGCCTGCCTCGCGCGAGACGGAGGGTCGGCGGCCCGGTCGAGACCCGCGACGAGAGGGGGGCGGCCGAGGCCTTCGGTGGGGGATCGCCCGAGGTCAGCGGTGAGGGGTCCTCGGGCGAGTCGGAGAATTGGCCGAGGCTAGCGGTGTTTAACTGGTTTCGACCTTTTTACGAAGTCTAAGCAATCGTTTTTTTGGATCTTGCTTAGGGTACCCCTTCTCACGGTATCCGACACTTATCTTCTATTAGACACTAAATACTTAAGGGGGGCATCAAATTACGAAGTTTCATCGAGCACACCCCAAGGGAGAACCCGAAAATCCACATTTTTCCATCAGGATCACAAATAAGAGAATAAAGCTTACATCATTATATCATTTCTTACATCACTTTTTGTGCAACATCAGAGTATAATATTTACTGTTGATAATAGCAGAACATGATCATGTTATCAGAGTTATGAACAATTTAATTTAACAGCGGAATATAAACATGTGATCAGAGTTACAGCGAAAATAAATATCTATTCATGACATGATGAAGCATTGATATATAAACCATGACAACATATTATAAAACTTTCATTTATAAAAACATTTAGTGAGAGTTATAAATGAAGACTATGATCGCAGCGTAAAGAAATCCTCTCTGAGTCCACTAGGAGGAATCCACACACAAGGGTCAGCTCTAGCATCCACCTGTCACCTGCAATAGGGGGAAATAAAACCCTGAGTACTCAATTGTACTCAGCAAGACTTACCCGACAGGAGAAAAGAAAAGACTTCAAGGATAAGCAAGGCTATCTAGCTTGTGGGTTTATTGCATCTGCAGGAGTATCACTAAACGTGCGTCCTTATATTTAATTTTATTAGCAGTCATCATTAGTTCATTAACTAATCATTTCATGTAAGCACATGTACTACTTTCAAGCAGGTAATATGCAATCAGAACCAGTTTTATATCTTTCATATTTTAGTTCTTACTACGATGCTAGAATGCAGACAAGTCGTATCGGATCGCCTGGTAATTCACGAATCAATGTGCTCAGCTGGGTACCTCGAAACACACGCCCCGCTTGTATCCCAAAAATAAACAGGACCAACCCACTACTCTCCTATCAAGGGGTCCAGGTCCCTGTCCAAACTTGGACTCCAAGCCCTAGCTCCTAAGTCTCGAACTCAGCGCGGTGCTTAGACCTCCACCATTCCCGCCTTCAATCAGTCGGTCCAGAAAGAGCCAGAACCCACGACAAGAGAGCAACGAGCCTTCTCTGCGCCCATACACAAGTATGTGTTCATGATAATAAGTCTGTGACTTGCCTAGAACCCAATGCAACGGCCGGTCCTTAACCGACACAGGCGGAACAAATACAATCCGAGCATCGCTCGAATGCCAAACCAAGTTCAGATCCAAAGTATCATTCCGCCTGGTCTCCAATTATCATTCGTTCATATATATATATTCCATGTGATAATAATATAGTAACAACAATAATATATTTTCTATCTCTCACGAGTGACAAGCAATCACTCGACTTCTACCGGAGTCCTGTAGCATAGCAATCTACACGATCCTATCATACTAGTAAGACTCATAGGATATATACATATATATATATATATACAACTGGGTTTCATTCAACTCCTTAAACTTAATGCACAAACATAAATTAAAGTGTAGAATAATAGGGGTTATGCACCGGGGCTTGCCTGGGATATAACCAAAAGTTAGTATTCCATCTTGGTGACACGATCTCCAAAAGTACCATCTTACCAGCAACTCCCGATGACTCTATGATCCATCGACGTCCCTATTATGATACGCAATGCGATGCAGAGATGATGCAACAGTTAATTAACAAGGCAACAACAACTCTTAAAATAGAGTACATACTACGAACTAACAAGTTAGCTCTAATGACTAACATACTAATCTACGTATCAACATCGCCGAGAAAGGTGCCATTTCCCAACAAGTGTTTTAGTTATACAATTCCAAGGTGTTTCTTTATTATATTCTATCGATTTAATCTTTATTCAAAATAGGGCATCATTATCAGTCTAGCAAACTAATTATTCTGGAGCTACAAAAATTACAGTGAACAGCTAATAATATTAGGAATTTACTGTAAAATTTTCAGAGTCAACGCTATCACCATTTTCTCACAAAAGTTCCCACAAGTTCACATGTTAACAATATTAAACATTTTAAAATAATTAGAGCAACCCTAAAAACCTTTTAAAACTAGATGAACCAAATATACTAATAGATAGATCATAATTTTAGGAGACTAACAAAATTGGTTTGGCATTTTTGTGATTTTTCTATGATTTACTATGAAATTTGTAAGTTCCCTGTCTTGTAGAAAAAGAAAAAGACAAAGAAAAGGAAGAGGACCGCTTGGGCCAACTCTGGCCTAGCTCGGCCCACGCGCGGCGCAGGTGCAACGACGGCAGGCCAGCCCAGCGTGCGGACGGGGCACGCGTGCGACCACAGGCCGTGGCCCACGACGCAGCGAGCGTGGCCCAACGCGGTGCAGGCGGTGGCCCAGCAAGCCGGCCCACGGTGGGAAGCCCAGCGGCGGTGGCACCAATTTGCGCTGAGGCCCCTGCACTTTTACCTAATCAACACACCGGACATTACACAATATACAACACTATTTAGATGAGTCACATATTTACATAGGGATCCCTAGAAAAGCTTCTATTTCACTTTCTCACCTTCTCTCCCTCCTCGCAAGCAGAGCATGAGTAGGTTGGCGGGCGGCGGTCCAAATCTGGCCGTGAGGTCATCGACAGCGGTGGGGAGGCGGCATCATGGCTTGCCCACTGCCAGGTGCACCCGCTGGTGGACGCGGCTCGGCCAGAGCTGGAGCGTGGAGCTCCGGCCACGTGCGTCGACGCTTGGGACCGGGCGGCTCTGCGATGAGGGCGCGTCGACGGTGAGGTGGTGGTGCAAGGGGGATGAGACAGGTGGTCGAGCACGGGAAGGCGTCGAGCGGTGGCGAGCTCGAGCCTTGCGGCAGGCATCAGCAGCAAGGGCGGTGGCGGTCGTGGCACGGCCACGGTGGGGACGCCGCGCGAGGCAACGCGGAGCTTAGGCGCGCTCACGCGTGCGGTGGCCGGGCGATGAGAGCAGCCATAGGTGCTTGCAGGAGCTCGCCTAGAGTAGCGGGCCATGGGCTTCGGCTGGACAGAAAGCGCAGCGCGGCGACGGTGGCACAGCAGCAGCACGACAACGCTTGGGAGGGGCAACGCTGTGGGGCTGCGGGCCGTGGGGCTCGTGGGTGCTCGCACGCACACGCGAAGGGCCGGGCGACAGCGGGCGCAACCACAGCGGGTGCTCGACTCGGCAGAGACAAGCAGAGGCAAGCAGAGGCAGAGACCGAGAGAGTGAGAGAGAGAGCAGAGGCGAAGACAGCAGCTCGGCCTCAACTTAATGACGCACGAGGAAGCAGACATGCATCATGGCAAGGACACGAACAAGAGCAGAGCGAGAGAGAGAAAGAGCAGGGCGAAGGCAGTACGTGACAGTAGCAACTAGAGTAGGTGGGATGAACGACTGAGATCGCTCACTATAGGTGCCGGTTCCATGAATAGAACGCTAACGACACGGTTCACAATGCGATCTAAGGAGGTTAGGGGCAATTTTTAGAGCAACAACGCAACATCAAACCACCCCACAGACTATACCGTGCTATGGTTCCCGCAAAGGTGCAATTAATAGTGCTAAAACATGACGCTAGTGTTTAAGAATTTTAATCAAAATTTAAATTCCAATTTAGCATTGTCACACTATTTTCAAGCTTGAAAACTAACCATGGGTTGAATTTGGTTGAATTTTTAAGCGGTCTAAACTTCACCAAACTTCACCAACAACCTTTTTCACGACATATCACCCACTTTATACCATACAATAGAACCAAAACATCAGGGCGTTATTTAACTATTTTGCATTTTATAAATCGCCAAAAAGTGTACTTTCAACACAACTTCAATTTTTTGTCGATTCAACGAAAAGGGCTAATTTTAATTTTCAGTTTGATTTTTGAGCTGGCAAAAACCCTAGTCAACAACATTTGTTTTCCAAAACCAAAGTTGCATTTTTATCTACTCGACTTGTACTCCAATTTTTATTAAAACCCCAAACACACGTTCTATATTATTATTGCTTTATAAAAATCACTTTTTAAGTCAAACTATTAACTTATCCATATAACTAGGGATTAGGTTTTTCATCATCGCATTTGATTAAACTAACTCACTATACTTATAGATCTATTTCTCAAGTCATAATCTTAGTGCTTAGAGAGCTCGTAACACCAGAGATGTTACATTGACACACAAATATGGCGATGTGATCAACACACAGCAAGCCGGATGATCTGAGTGGAACGAGACCAGAGATCTGCTTAGCTTCAACACAGAACCAGCTGATTCTGAAAACCCAACGACATGCAAGTTAATTTAACCTACAATTGATAAGGAGAGAAAATCTTATCAGTAATTTAAAGTGAAACATATCGGTGTTGCACTAGTCAGTTCCAAATATACGGCTAGATAGCCGATTCAATAAGGCTATCGACTAAATAGTCGATATCTGACGTATCCATGAAATGAAGATCTTTAAATCAAAAATTATTGGCTAATATTAAATAACAATGATATGAATCAAAATAACCGATGCTCATGGAACATCAGAAAACATCATCGGCTAAATGGAACATGATCGATATAAAGCGTCGAGCCGATAAGTTTGAGAAAAAGAGTATAACATGCGAATAAATCGACTGTCTAATATAAATGAATCTATAAACAGTTTGAATCTAATCTATTATCATCAACAGTGAGGTTTAATTGGATCAATGCAACTATGATAATGATAACAAACTAAAGCCAAAGAATCTATAAAATGATCTATATGTTGATAGATTCATGAAAACATACTATATGCGTGAGAGTATAGGCAAATTGGCTAAAATAGCCGATGCAATCAAAACAAACAACAGAGTATATATCTTGATCATGAACAAGACCACTAATCGATAATTTCTAATCTAAAGTATTACCAGTGAGGTTCGATCGGATCGATGCAACTATGGTAGTGTCGTTAGATTAGATCTCATTAACTAGTAAGTTTATTCAAGATTGAAACATATCTTTGGATGTATACTATGTTTGATTGAAATAGAGATAAAATAATTGATCTAGCGAAATTGAACCATCAATTATAAGATTTAAAGCATGACCAAATCAAAGGACGACCAATTAAGATGATATGATGCCGATCTATCTCTATCTCAATCGGGTGATTTTGTTATAATTAATAAAACATTAATTATAACAAGATCAATAACTGATAAATCAATAAAAAACAACAAGAAAAATCTTACTAATCTTAGCAGATTCGATAACTTGTGATATTGTATTAAACAACAAGTTATTTAACACAAGATCGATAACTTTGATCTATATTATGATTCGTAAGAGATCAATCAGCTGATGCAGCTTTACAAACTATGATACATATGGATAACTAACTTATATTATGGCTCATAAAAGATCAATTAGCTGATGCAGCTTTATAAGCATAATACAAGTCATGACAGTACTCACAAGCAAGCTAGAGGTTGATCAGTCGATGCAGCCCTGTTTGCTGAAGAACTCGCCGAGATCTACAGTACTCCTACTCCTAATGCGATGACGAAAGCTGAAAAGATTGTATTGATTGAGTGTTCATTTTTTATAATAACCAGGGTCTAATATTTATACTCGAAACCTAAATATGAATCCTACTCAAATACGACTCATTACAATTCTGGGAATAAAAGAAAATTTCCTAACTTAATAATAACTTGGACCCTAATTTTCCTTATTTGTAGAGTCTGACACATCTTCCTAACGCCATTCAAGCAGAGCCCATTGACGTCGTCTGCTGACGTAATCTATAAAATAGTGGATTCTGACATCGCATCTAAATCAGCTGATACCGATTCGCATCTAATCGATTTCTTAATGACACAATCCTAAAAGTTTCGAGTTCCCGCGTTCTTCTTCCCAAATTTTGATATAAACGGTGAGACAACAACCTTAACCCGCAAGGCGGCAACATCGTCATGTTATGCGAAAGCCACCATCCTTTTACAATCTAGTCAAATCATTGATCCGATGAACAAGAGAAAAGTAGCATAGGAAATATTCATGGTTCAATAGTAGTGTGTTTGGTTTGAGTATGGAAGTAATCAATCATTTTTCACTTCTCATTTTTTATTCGCTTCTCCTATATTTTAGGTATTTGATTTTTCCGTTGTTGCTCAGATGATAGGTAATTTTGTCATTGTTTCATCATAGACAAAAAAATATGAATGGTCTATTATGAGTTGTCCTTTTAATTGTACTAGTTGGTTGTATAAGTATAACACTCCTGGTGTTACGATCTTGTTTAACACCATGATTTAGGCCTAAGAAACATTACCAAGACGATTTTTCAGATTTTAAAATTTAAAAACTAGCTTTTCGCGTCAACGATAAAAATTGGAAAATATATTTTAAAGCGTTGTTCATGGCGAATTGTTTTGCGTAAAATAATCACATAACGCTTTAATATTTTGTTTCATGGCTTGGTATGAGTATGAGCTACCGCGTTCGATGTTTTTAGGTGAGCGGCAGTTGCACCGAGCATTTAGGCTACAGCAGGTCCTTTTTCTTTTCCCCGCTCTATCTCGCGCGCCTGCTTTTCAATGCCTCTTGTCTTGTATCTTTCCCTGCCTTGTGCAGTCTCATCCTCGCCTGCCTCCGTTGTTTCGTCGAACTAGTGACCTTGGCTTGGTGCTCTCGCTAGCACTGCTCTACGCACGCCTTGGCTAGCCGCCCACATGCGCTTACTTCCTCGTTGGCCCTGCTCTCGTCCTTTCGACCATGGGCGCGCTTGCAGCTGCTGCCTCCATTTGTATGCCTCTTCATTATCTCTGGCGTGTGTTATTGAGAAAGAGCCGTGCCGCTACTATTTCGCGCATAGGCCGCGTGCAGAGGCACTTTTGCCGTGCCGTAGCGCATGGAACATGTGCCGGGCTGCTGCTATCGTGTCCTGCGTTGCTTGCATTCCCTCCCTCTTTGCTTGGTACGCTTCGACCTACCTTATTTCCTCTCCTCCCGATGTTCGTTCACCATCAACATTGTTGTCTGTCTTGCCTCCTCTACCTACCTTGCTTGTCTTGGCTGCCTTGCTTGTCTCCGCTGCTATCTATCTCTGTGCCGAGGTCAAGCTGCTGCTGCTATCGTGTGCCCTTCCTTTCTTTTTCTTCTCTGCTACCGAAGGGAGGCGTCCCAAGTTTCGCTCGCTTGCTCTCTCACAGCAGCACCTCGACCACGTGCACCAGCACCCCATCACCATGCAAAGATGAAGTCATGTACTTGTAACGCCCGCACTTCCATTCTCTGGCCTCATTTTCCTCGCTGCACCACCAAGCCCTGGAGCACCGTCGCGGTCACCTCACGGGGAAGCGCTGTGCGCGCAATCCTCTCGGCCCGTTGCCACCGAGGCATCCTAGCGCACGCGCTGCTCATCCGCTGCCCTCGGCCCCACCGCACCTCCACCGTCGTCAGCCTGGCCTATGCTGCTACTGCCATGGGGTCCCGTCTCCACGGCTCCTGCCGTGCCCCACAGTGCTGGGCCACGACGCCAGGTTTGTCGATGCCAAAGAGGGCCTGCATATCGCCAGTTGTCGCGCGCTGGTGCGCCAGGGCCCCGCGCCGCGTCCCATTGTGGCCACGCCACTGAAATGCCTGACCAGACCATGACCTACGCTGGACCGAGCCGTAGCGCTACTCCGCCTCGCATCCCGAGCCGTAGCGCCACTGCCGCTGCTCTGCGGTGCTTCCCCTCCAGTCGCGCCATGGCTGGGTCGCCGTTGTAGCGTCTCATGTCCACGTTGCCGTGCCTTCCGCGGACGACCAAGCCAACAAATCGAATCAAGGTCACACCCTCAGCCGCCGGTCGACCTCCACTGGCACCTGTGTTGTTTCCCTAGCCGACCATCCCCGCGATTGCCCCGTGGTCCACTCTGGACTGCTGCCGCGCTCATGCGCCCGCCATCGCAGCGGCTCGCACCGTCGCCTTGGCCTGCTGCTCGACCACCGCCGCACCTTGCCACCACTACGCCTTGCCGCTAGTGCCAAGGACCCATGCCGCTCCACCGCAGGGCACCATGTCTCCCTCCGCCATCGCGTGTGCACGCGTGCGCGTCAAGCCATGGAGCCGTCTCGCCTCGACGGTGGATTTTTTGCCACCGTCGTGCCTCCTCTGCTCAGTGTACTGAGTGGAGGGAGAGAAGTAAAGGTGACAAGGGTATGGATCCAAGCCAAATTTTGTACGGGGTTCTCATTGCGAAATACGTGACTTGAATAAATAGTGTTTGTGGATCTCGGGTCGAATAGGGAAAAGCGTGGGGTTCTTTCTGCAAAATGTGCAACGCGCGTGGGCCGTTGGCTATCCTGGCTAGGCCGCTCGCGCCATCTCTGCGTTGGGCCGCTGGCCTGCCTGCTGCTTGGGCCAACTGCGCCCTGACCCGTCTGGGCCGCCAGGGCCGCTTGGGCCAGCCTCGTGCCGCCTGGCTGGGCCACTTCCTGTGCTTGGCTCGTGCCTGGTCAGTGGGCCATGCCGCGTTGCTGGGCCGATTGGTGGCCGCTGGCTTTTAGCTTTCTAAGCGATTAATAATTTAATTTAGGTAATAAAATTGTAAAATCGATATAAAATTGTGTAGGTGTCTAAAAATACTAAAACCAATTTTGTTAGTCTTCTAAAATCATGATCTACCTAGTAGTGTATTTTGTTCACATAGATTCGGTATGTTTTTAGGGTTGCTCTAATTATTTTAAATGCTTAATAGTGTTAAAAGGTGAACTTGTAGGAATTTCTGTGATAAATCGGTGCTAGTATTAACCCTAAAAATTTTACAGTAAATTACTAATATTACTATCTGCTCACTATAATTTCTGTAGCTCAATAATAATTAGTTTGTTAGGTAGATAATGACGCTCTATTTCAAATAATGATTAAATCGATAAAATGAAATAAAGAAACAGCCTTGGTGTATAGAACTAAAATAATTGGTTGGGAAGTAATGCCTTATTCAACAACATGGATACGCAGACCAACGTTAGCACTATCTCGTTAGCTTGTGAGACGTGATCGGATTTCTAAGCATTTCGATTGTCGTTGATTATTTACATCTATGCATTTGCATCAATGCATATCATATTGGTACGATGATTGATGGATTATTGGGAATCCCAAGATGGTGTAATGGTATTCTCTCCAGGAGATGATGCAATGGGCTTTCTATTCAGATGATGGTGGATGATCTGAAGATGCAGATACTAACATTTTAATATATATCTTACCCAGGCAAGCCCCAGTGCATAACTCCTACTTTTCTGTAGCTTAAAATATATTTGTGCATTAAGTTTTAAGGAGTAGAATGAAACCCACTTGCATATATATATCTTTATCCTATGAGTCTTACTAGTATAACAGGATCGTGTAGATTGCTATGCTATAGGAACCGGTAGAAGTCGAGTGATTGCCTATCACTCACGAGATATAGGAAATAAGTTACTATATCATTATAACTTGGAAAATATAAATGGTGGAAAGGAAAAATGGTGACCGGGCGGGGATATAGTTTGGGTATTGGTGGGTGTAAGAGGTTGTGTCACCGTGGACACGGGACATGGCTTGGTTACACTGCTTTCCTTGTCTGTGTTGGTTAAGGACCGATCGTTACATAAGCCATCGAGGCAAGTCATAGATTTATTATCCCAAGCACATACTTGTATATAGGCGCTTGGAAGACTAGTTGCTCTCTTGTCGTGGGTTCTAGCTCTTTCTGGACCGATTGTCAGGGTTTTGTTTTGGTGGAGGAGGTTCTTGCACCGCACTGAGTCTAGGACTTAGAGGCAGGGGCTTGGAGTCCTAGTTTGGACGGTGACCTAGGACCCTAGGACAGGAGGGTTGTAAGAAAAATGGACCCTAGGCTCATTTACTTTGGATTTTGGTGTTTGATGACCAACACAACCTAATTGGACTAATGAATTTGCAAGTGATTATTTTATAGTTCAATAGGATGCAAGACGTGACTTGGACGAAGGCGACATGATGATCCGATGATCAACACCATAAGCAAGACCTTAGAAGCACAAGAGAAGATCTAAGATATCAAGTAAAGTCCAAGCACGAAGATAGGAACCAAGCCGGACGCAAGATCACGAAGAAACAAGCTCACAGAGGTGACATGACGCTGCACAGGACGCTACACCAGACGCTGCACAGGACGCTGCACCAGATGCTCCGATGCATAGGACACTGCACCGAACACTGCACTGGACGCTCCGATCAAGAGGCTCGACAACAGCAGAGTCAACGGCAGCGACCGGACGCTGCACCGGACGCTGCATAGGACGCTGCACCGGACGCTCCGATGCATAGGATGCTGCACTGGACGCTACACAGGATGCTGAGTGCCAGAGTTCGGTCAACATCGGTAAGGTTCCAGAGAGCCATTTTCGTGACCGAACGCGTCCGGTCAGTGCTGACCGAACGCTGGTCAGAGTTCGGTCAGTAGCAGAAAAGCGGAATTTCATTCCCAACGACTACTTTCTCAGTGGGGCTTATAAATAGACCCCTCAGTCGGCCATTTGAGTAGTGTGGAGCTGAGGAAACATACCAAGAGTGTTGATACACCATTTTAGTGATCTCCACTTGCATAGTGCTTAGTGATTCATTAGGTGATTAGCGTAGGTGCTTTACGAAGTGCTTAGGTTGATTAGACCACCGCTTTTGTGCTTGCCCTAGGTTTAGGCCTAGTGTTTAGTGAGTTATAGTTTGTGGTGTGGCCGCCACCGTGTACCGGAGGGAACAAGGCTCGCGGCGTTTCGGCCGGAAGCTTGATAGTGAAGACGGCAGAGAGCATCTGAGAGAGGCTTGCCGGAAGGCACATCAGAGATCTACTTGCGTGTGGGGAAGGCCCGAGGCTATCCACGGAGTTACCCAACCTAGAGCTTGGCCCTTGTGAGGGATTCCTTGCGAGGGGCTTCAACGAGGACTAGGGAGAAGCTTACGCGCTTCTCGATACCTCGATAAAAATACTAGAGTCGTCGATGGGAGTTTGTATATCTCTACCTTGCTTTTTAGCTTCCGCATTTATATTGATTGAATTACTCCTTTTGCGGTAGAGATAGCAACACACTAGCAAAACCGTAGTTGCACATTTAGATAGTTTATCTTTTGCATAGGTTTTTGCTAAGGTTAGAAAAAAGGCCATAGTTTAGAGTTAGAATTTTAAGTTGCCTAATTCACCCCCCCTCTTAGGTGTCATGGTCCCTTCAATTGGTATCAGAGTCGGTTGGCTCAATTTAGACCTTTGGCTTAACCGCCGTTGAGCCGACGCTATTTAGAGTGATTGGGATGGATACCTCTAGGCCTCCGTACTTTGACAACACTAACTTCTCTTACTATAAGGCTAGAATGGCTTGCCACCTTAAGGCGGTTGATTTAGGTGTATGGAGAGTCACTCGTGACGGAATGAAATCCACTAAGAATCTTGAAAAACCCACAAAGAGTGATGAAAAAGAAATGCATTTCAATGCTAGAGCTAAAAATTGCTTGTTTGAATCATTTAGTATGGATGTGTTTAACCAAGTGTTCACTTTAAATACGGCACATAAAATTTGGTTAAAACTCCAAGAGCTCCATGACGGCACAAGTAATGTCTATGAGCAAAAACATTGTCTAGCTAAACAAAATTATGATTCCTTTACAATGAATGATGATGAGCTTGTTCGTGATATGTATTCTCGTTTGAATCTAATTATCAATGAGCTCCATTCAATAGGATTAATAAAGCTAGATGATGCGGACATCATGAGGAAGATCATCTCCGTGCTACCATAAAAGAAATATGCAAGTATCATCACCATCCTTCACAATATGGAGGACTTGAGCACCATGGCCCCGAGCATAGTCATTGGCAAGATAGTGGCATTTGAAATGTCACGTAAGATGGGTCAAGAAGAAGCTTCTTCATCAAGCAAAGGCAAAGCTCTCGCATATAGCGAGAAAAAGAAGATGAAGGGCAAGCAAGTTGAGACAAGCTCAAGCTCCTCAAGTGAAGATGAAGAAGAAGATGAGGACGATGATGATGATGAAGATTCAAGTGATGATGATCAATCTTCCCCCTCCACCTCCGACCTTGATAAAGAATTAGTCAAATTAATCAACAAGGTGGAGAAGATGATCCAAAGGCTCAATGTCAAGGGTGTGCCCATCCAAATTCAAGATCTTATTTTCACCAATCAAAGAAATGAGCAAAAAAGAGAGGATGTTATGGATGCGGCGAGTTAGGGCATTTTGTGGAAGTTTATCCAAACAAGCCCACACCCAAGACAAAGAAGAAGGCATGCAAGAACCAAGCCCTCACATCAATAAGATCATGGGATGATTCTTCAAGTGAAGAAGAACACCATCACAAGAGGCGAGACCGCAAGCACTCATCATCAAGCTCTTCTCATGTGTGCCTTATGGCACGAGGTAACAAAAGCTCATCCTCTAGTGAGAGTGATAGTGATGATGATATGCCTTCTTATGATAAAATTATGTAATAAAATCTTAATTATGCTAAAGTTTACACTAGTCAACAAAAGAAGCTCAAAAGTTTAAAAGAAAAGCTAGATAGTTCACAAGAAGCATATAAAACTTTGCTTGCACAATATGAGAACTTTGCAAATCTTAATGTTGAACTATCTACTAAAATTGAGCAACTTAAGGCTAGTGCAACAATAAATGAATGCACACTCAATGATGAGCAACTTGTAAACAAAAATAAAAAATTTAAAAAAAAGTTAGCTAGCTCACAAGATGCTTATAAAAGTTTGCTTGCAAAAATGGAAACCATGTGCAAACATTGTGATGAGCTAACTAATAAAGTTGCTAATATTGAAGCCGTTAGTACAACCCACACCAAGGCATCTAAAAAGAAAAGTTCTATCTTTAACATGTCTAAAAAGGATGCCTCTACTTCTTATAATGATTTATGTTTAAACTCACCTTTATGCAACCAAGTTTGTGTTGAGAAAGTTGTTGTAGATACATGCACACAAGAGGTTGCAAAGGAGAATGAGCAACTCAAGCAAGAAGTAGCTCGCCTCACCAAGGACTTGACTCAAGTGAAAGGTAAGGCGAAGCAAACCCAACTTCATCAAGATAACACCGTAAAGAGAGTGAAGAAGCTTGATGAAGGACAAACCGTGGTTTGTTATGTGTGCCACAAGGAAGGTCACAAGTCCTATGAGTGCAAGGTGAATAATGGGGGAGGAGCAAAGAAGAAAGAAAAGAAGCAAACAAGCAAGCTCTCCAACACCTACACCAACAAGGTGGACAAGAAGGCCTCCACACCTTATTTCTTGAAGAAGAAGAAAAATGACAAGGTGGTGGCCATCAAGGTGAACAAGCAAGCCAACAATGGGGTCAAACGCTTTTGGGTGCCAAAGGAGATCATTTCCAACATAAGGAGCACCAAGAAGGTTTGGATCCCGAAAGGGAAGTGAGAAGTCTAATGGACTTCGGGGAATTTGAAGACTTAGCAAAGTATGGGTGCATTTCATGGGGTGCATCATGATGGACAAAGTCATTGCCATGTGGGTAAGTGAATACTATGGATCCAAATTCCCCTTCCCATGTTAGGTAACTAGATGTTATTACTTTCAATTGGTATTTCCTACAAGTGGTATTTCTTACAAAATGGTATCCTTAAGCATCTAGTTGTTGTTCATGCCTAGGTTTGCATTTGCATGCTTATATCTTTTATCATGCATATACTAGGTATATCTTATGGTAGGCTTGCTCGGTTTCTTTCTTAACCCTTGGAGCAAACCTACATGGTTTAAAATTGTTTAGGAGCACGGCACATAGCTTGTCTTACAATTGTTCATCTAATATGTGCCAAAGTCCAAATTGTAGATAATCTCTCCCGAATATTATCTTCAAAAATGACTCTCACATTCATGTGATATCATCTTTCAAGTGGTATTTTGATTCTAAAATCAATGTGCATGATTCTTACAAGTATTCCACACTTGTGTGCACAAATTTAGGGGGAGGTTACTCTATAAGTTGGATGCCTTGAGACTAACACCTTTTTAAGCTTATCATATGTGTAGTAGTCTCATTGCAAGGAAAATGGAGTCCCCGGAGTTAAGCATCACACTTCAAATATCCACCACCTATTGCAAGTGGTAGAAATCAAATTAGGTTCCACATGTGGTATTTCTAAGCCAATATCATCATGTTGATTTTATTTTGATATTTATATGCTTTCTCCATGCATTATATAGATTAAATTCCCTTGAGCAATAATTTGCCAATTATGCATATGCTTTGCCTTCTACCATATGTATGCATATATTTAGGGGGAGCTTAATCTATATAATGTGAGAGTCAAATTTTGTGACCTATTCCACTCTACACACAAAGGATCACAAAGTTTGACCCTCCCTTGTGCTACTAATGTCTTCCTTTTCGGTGTTTGATTCCAAAGGGGGAGAATTTTTAGGACCAAAAGCTAGACTATAATGGTCTACAAGTGGCAATGGTCTGAGAAAGGGAGGAGAGTGGATTATGGATTGCCTATGGAATGGGGAGAATTTATAGAAAGCAAGGCTTAAATCCATAATGCCATATGGAGACATTTGCAAGGGTAAGATAAGTTTTTATGTGTTATTCCTTAGTTTTACAAGAAGTATCTTTTAACATCATATAATCTTGTCCCTTGCATTGCATCCTAGCAAGTAGGTAGTTTTTAAATTTCAAAATTCTATTATTTGCTTGCTTTGGTCGTGTTGTCATCAATCACAAAAAAGGGGAAGATTGTAAGGAAAATGGACCCTAGGCTCATTTACTTTGGATTTTGGTGTTTGATGACCAACACAACCAAATTGGACTAATGAATTTACAAGTGATTATTTTGTAGTTCAATAGGATGCAAGACGTGACTTGGACGAAGGCGGCGTGATGATCCGATGATCAACACCATAAGCAAGACCTTAGAAGCACAAGAGAAGATCCAAGATATCAAGCAAAGTCCAAGCACGAAGATAGGAACCAAGCCGGACACAAGATCATGAAGAAACAAGCTCACAGAGGTGACAGGACGCTGCACAGGACGCTGCACCGGACGCTCCGATGCACAGGACGCTGCACCGGACGCTGCACAAGATGTTGCACCGAACGCTCCGATGCACAGGACACTGCACCGGATGCTGCACAGGACGTTGAGTGCCAGAGTCCGGTTAACATCAGTAAGGTTCCAGAGAGCCATTTTCGTGACCGGACGCGTCCGGTCAGTGCTGACCGGACGCTGGTCAGAGTCCGGTCAGTAGCAGAAAAGCGAAATTTCATCCCCAACGGCTACTTTCTCAGTGGGGCTTATAAATATACCCCCCAACTGGCCATTTGAGTAGTGTGGAGCTGAGGAAACATACCAAGGGTGTTGATACACTATTTTAGTGATCTCCACTTGCATAGTGCTTTATGATTTATTAGGTGATTAGCGTAGGTGCTTTGCGAAGTGCTTAGGTTGATTAGACCACCGCTTTTGTGCTTGCTCTAGGTTTAGGCCTAGTGTTTAGTGAGGTTTACATACCTCTTATCACTCGGTGCTTATGAGCACCATTGCTGTACATTGGAGGGGCTTTTAGTCTTGCGAGATCACACC